>NC_142081.1:112767401-112957401 GCF_054644295.1 Miniopterus natalensis
ATGCACATTGAATGATTATCAAGTCAGTGTTTATTAACATATAGTTCAGTTTCAGAATTTGAAAGAATCTACAGAAGTGAATCATTTTTTGGTCAGTTCCTGTTTTCAAACTGATGACCGTTCTGGTCCAGGCACAGATGATAAGGCAAAGCAATGGAATCTCAAACAGCAAAAATTATTTGGTTCTGTATTTTGCTCCCTCAATTTGTTGACTGTTGCTGCTTCTGTACTGTAAACTTTATCTTTTATGAATCCCTATGAAAGAAGGTCTAGTGGGCTGTTAGGATAAGTTTTCTCTGCTCAAAGCTTAGTCTGTCTCCCCCCATTATTTCAAATCAGTTAAACCTGGAAAGGAGTGAAAATCTAGTGTTTTAGCAGCTGATACAGTGTGTATACATTTTTGGGACCCCTATGTGACTGAAACTTGAGCACTTCTCCAGGACAATCCCAACCCCTTCTTCCTAGTCACCATGACCTCACACAGCCAGATGCAGCAAGTAGGCTGGTCTCCCTGCTTTCAAAATAATTTTTTTTGTTCCTAACAATCTAGTAATTTGGCAGAGAAAGATGGCTATCAGACAGAAATACTACATTTACGCTACATTAACATAATACCTAGTAAGTTTTCACTTTTTTGAGTGTGGAATTAATTTTTTGATTATATTCACTTCTTGTTTTCTAACAAATATTTTTTCCCAAAATTCTGTAACATTTGTCACGGGCCTGTCAAAAATATTTTCCATTTCCTAAACAGAGTTCCATGTTTTATTGGAAGCAATCTCCCCCCTCTTGTTATCCTAGTCTAGTATAGACTTGCTTTCCCTAGGCCTGCTCTGTGCCTATTTTGTGGCATATTTCTTTAAAGTCACCTGGGAGCTCACATAACTGTTCTCTTGTGTGGGGTCCCCTATGTCTTAGATCAGTGATTTTCAACCTTTTCCATCTCACGGCACACATAAACTAATGACTAAAATTCTGTGGGCCCAACCAGCGTGCCTCAGTGGTTGAGCATCAACCTATGACCCCAGAGATCAGGGTTCGATTCCCAGTCAGGGCACATGCCCGGGTTCCGGGCTCGATCCCCAGTGGGGGGCGTGCAGCAGGCAGCTGATCAGTGACTCTCTCATCATGGATGTTTCTCTCTCTCTCTCTCTCTTTCTCTCTCCCTTCCTCTGTCGGAAATCAACAAAGATATATTTTTAAAAATAAAATGAATGAATAAAATAAAATTCTGTGCCACACCAAAAAATATATTTTTTTGCCAATCTGACAAAAAAAAAAAGTTATAAGTTTGATTAAGACACACTGGACATCTCTTGTTGTGTTGGCTGTTGTCATTTTTTATTTGACAATCTAAGGGAAAAGAGATTAGTGTCTCTGCCTGAATAGTGAGGTATTGCATGCTTTAAAAATTCTTGTGGCACCACACTGGGCTGCGCTTACACTGGTTGAAAATCGCTGTCCTAGGTGGTATGTTTTCCCCTGTCTTGTTATACTCGTTTTACTGGAGCACTTTTTCCTGGGAAGGGATACATGGGCAGAAATTTTTTAGAGATCTAGCCTTTGAAATGCCTTCTGTTTAATAAAATATAGAATAATAGGTTGACATTAATTTTTGCAGTACTAGAGGCATTTCTACTGTTTTCTCACCACAGTTGCTCTTAAGTCTGTTGACATGGGATGATACATTATATATTATTAATTTTAGTGATTTCCCCATCCCTCTCTTCCCTGGAAACTTTTAGAACCTTCTCTATTCCTGGGATTCTGGAATTTATAATATGTTTTTGTTTGTAAGTTTCCATTTTATTGTGGCCATCAAGGCTACAGGTCTGATCTGCTTTCAGAGAATTGTTTTTGATTCTTTCATATATCCTCTATTCCTTTTTTCTAGTATTCCCATTACTAAGAAGTTGGAACTCTCAAGCCAGGGTTCCTGCACAATTCTCTAATTTTCCCCCCTTTCCCCCCATTTTTTCTTTTTCTACCTTCTGGAGATTTCCTTGCCTTTATGCCCCAGCCCTTTAATAATTCTCTGTTTTGTCCATCTTGTCTTTAGTGTACAGTGTCTCTTACATCCTGTCTTTCTTTTCTGAAGCATTTCATTCTTTTACCAAGACCATTTTTTGCCTTTTTGAGGTTAAGAATTATTTTTTTATATTTTCACTTGCTCTTGAATTTTATCAATCCCATTAATTTTCTTTTCTTTTTATGCAATAGTTTATTTTACATAGGACAACTCATTTGCTGATACCATAGGTTCTAAGTTGCTCTATTAAAGTAATCACTAAAAAAAGTGATGTTCTTAGCATGTAGATTTTAGGAAATGCTTTCAACTTTTGTTTAAGAGTTCAGATGTTTTTTAATTAAATTCATTGGGGGAACATTGGTTAATCGGGTCACATAGGTTTCAAGTGTGCATGTCTGTGATGCATGATCGGTATATTGCACTGTGTGCCCAGCCCCCAAAGCCAAGTCACCTTCCCTCAGCATATATCTGGGCCCCTTGCCCTTCACCACCCCCACACCCCTTCCCTCTGGCAGCCACCGTGCTGTTGTCTGTGTCTGTGGGTTTTCGTTTTATATCCCGCACGTGAGTGAAATCGTGGGGCTCTTCGCTTTCTCTGGCTGCCTCGTTTAGCTGAGCATCGTGATCCCCGTGTTGTCGCAGTGGCAGTGCTTCCCCCTGCTGGCGGCCGAGAGCTGTCCCGCTGTGTGTGCCCACAGCTGCTTCACCCAGACCTTCACCGGAGGACACTTTGTTTCCTCCCGTGCCTTGGCCACTGCGGATAATGCTGCAATGAGCAAAGGGGCGCATATATTTCTGCAAATGAATGTTTTCAAATTTCTCAGGTAGATAACCAGAAGGGGGGTTGCTGGGTCATATGGTAGCTCTATTCTTAATTTTTGAGGACACTCCCTACTGTTTTCCATGGTGGCTGGACCAGGTTATGTTTCCACCAGCAGCGAACGAGGGTTCCTTTGTCTCCACAGCCTCTCCCACGCTTGCTGTTACCTGTCTTGTTCATAGTCACCATCTGTTTTGATCTGTCCTACTTGTTGGCGTCCCTCAGATGTGTGGTGGTCCCTGACCGCCTGTTGCTATCTAACTGGAAGCACTAGGAGTGAGCAGAAGTTTCGCAACTGACAGGGCTGCACTGCAAGAATTTGGGGCGGATTCTGAGCCTGCCTTGGGTTCTGTAAGACACACTGGCTTCCTTACCCCTGTTCTAGCCACTCTCTATGGGCACCAAGGCTGTGCTTCCCCCCCCTTTGTTCTTATAGTGTGTATGGCTTTTTTTATGCCTTTAATTCTCAGGACATGTCTCTGAAAGGAAGGGGAGTGGAAATAGATTTGTGGTGAGTTTACAAATCTCAAATGTATAGGTTCTAACTCAAACTTAGAACCTATATTTAAAGTGTAAATCAAAGTTTAAAGTTTTAATTCAATACAATTAATAATATTAATTCAGAAAATATTTTTGGGTATCCCTATAATTAGCATACTACACTTTTCTACCAAAGTCTTAGTTAAGAATTCTATTCAAACCATGCATTTTGCCGTATTGTCCCATTTATGTGCAACATAGATGGAGCAGCTTTCATTAATGCATAAAGTGCTAGAAATTTTCAAGTTAATTAAAAGTCATCAATTCTTAATATCCAAAATGTGTCTTGTGAAAAAGTAGAGAGAAAACAGTAAACTTCAGCTTTATTTTTTAATGGGTTAAGATGAGACAGTGGGCACAATGGGCGGGGGCAGGATTTCAACAGGTACTTGACTTGATAGTAAGGTTGGGGTTGTCACACCTTAGACTTCAAGGCTGGTTATTTGTCTAGTCTTTGCTATTGAACTTTAAGTCTACTAAGTAACCCCTTCCTTCTCTGGCAAAGATTGTAAAAGTCCATCTGTCCTGCCATTTGTGCCGAGTGAAGGAAGATACAGCAGGATTTTTGTCTCTGTCCATTCTAGTGACCAACCAGGGGTTCAGATACCTGTGAACACTAAGTTTCCCATAGTATTTTGGTGCCTTTTTTTTTCTTTTTTTTTGTATTTGCATTTTTTATCTTTATGTTTGTCACTGTAGTTCTTTGATGTTGTAAACCATCAATAGTAAGGTTTTAACCATGAAGAACAATTGTTTTAAATTTTCAAGCAAGATGAGGGGAAAGTAACCTGGCAGCCAGTATACCCAGGCTTTGCCAGGAGGCTTAATTCTGCCCCCTCGGGGGGATACTAGATACTCGATCCTGGGAAGTCTGAATATTAGGGAGGAGACCTGGACTGATGGCAGAGTGTTCAGTGTTCCTTTGGTTGGATGAGGCCAGTAGACTGTAAGTTGTTGATTTACTAAATGAACCCCATGGAGCTTTGAGCCCATGCCAAATTAAAAATTTTCAATGTTTTAGTACGAATATTTTCAAATACAAACAATATACATTTATAGTAGAAAAAAATTTTAGCTGGAGGAAAATGTGAGCAAATATCACCTAAAGTTTTACCAACTAGTCTATATTTTGGTACATTTTCTCCCTCTTCTTTTTATCCCCCTGTAGATAGGTTTTTGGTCATAATTGACTTTTTAAAGGTGTTTTATACGCCATATTACACTTGTATAGCAGTGCTCTTAAAAGATGACCTTCCACTTAGAATAAAAGTATTCAAATGAGTTTTCACATTTTATGCTGTATTTGTCTTTTTGAGATCCGAAAAGTAAATTACAGATTAACTACATAGCTTAAGAAACATCAGAGTTTTAGGTATAGTTAAAATATTTCTACTTTGAGCCCGGCCTGGTGTGGCTCGGGTAGAATGTCGACCTAGGATCCAGGCTATCATGATTCAATTCCTGATCAGGGCACATGAAATCAATAGAGATATATTTAAAAATATATATATATATTTTATATATATTTCTAGCTTGAAAAAATTTATTCCTCCAAAGAGTGATTCTTTTCAAATTATGCCCTCTGGAACTTTTGGCTAATGAGGAATAAGTGGCTTTGAAGTAAGACATCAGAAACTGGCAAAATTGTGTTTTAGATAATATAAAGATATTTCTGATTATTGGCTAGTGGCAGTTTTTAAATGCTCTGCATTTTAAAAGATATCAGCTAGATGTTCTCCCTGTCCTGTCTTTGTGTATTTGCGGGAGATCCTGATGGGAAAGTGTGACCGCATGCTGAAAGCTGCTTTATAATAATATGAGAAAGGAAGGCTCATCTGAATTAGTTTATAAAAATACAGCAACACCGATACAGTAGGCATTAGGCAGAGATGAACAGAGTCGGAGCGACAGGCCAGGTTTGTCACCAGGGTAGAACGCTTTTGTTCCTGGCAATGGGGACCTCGCCCCAGGGTGACCTTTCCTGCCCTAGCATATCACAGGTCAGGCTGTTTACACCCCCTGAGCTTTCATGTTTGATATTTTAACCAAGAAAAAACACTTTTCTAAGTTTAACTTACTGTGATGTTTTCTTCTATTCCCCTTCCCCTTCAGGTATTTCCAGATCACCTTAGAGAAAAATATAGCTCATGCTCAACAATATTTTTAGACAACAGCACAATTTGCCAGCCCGAGACGAGAATCAGTGTGCAATGGTGAGTAAAATAGGCTGCCCGGGCTCAGTGACAGACACCTTATGCTACAGGCGCCCTACCCATATGGGATCTCATTTGATTGTACTTTTGCATGATCAGGTTAAGAAACTGGTATCAATTATTATTGATTTCAATTTCCATTTTAATCTGAGAACATGGAAGACGGGAAAGCCAGTGAGCAAATATAAATTTCCCCCCAAAAGTATTCATCTTTACCTGAGGAAATACTGTGGCTGAGATATTGTTGAACAAAATGCAAGGCGAGGTGCTTCTCATTGACTCTTTCTAGAGAAAAGCGTTTCTTTATGAGATAAAGGCCTAAAACCACATGTGCTACTCTGGAAGCTGCTCTTGGCAGGAGGACCAGCTCGCCCCCACTGGCCCAGGGCATCTGCCTTTACACTTAGTTGGATTTGGTCAGATTTCCTCTGTTCTGTTTTTCCTGCACTATTTCTGTATTAGAATTCACTTCTCCTCCCAGGAAAAATGCACCAAACCAGGGTTAAGGAACAACTTCTCAAGGCTGATTTCTTCATGGATAAAATGTGTTCAACTGAGGTTTTAACTTTATAGATGTATTAAATTTAGTTATATATGTATATATAGATATATAAATACACTTCCAAGATACTGTATCTATCCATATATAAGAAAATCAAAGCAGAAAAAAGTTAGATAAGTGAAGTTTTGGAAACGCAGCCACAGTCAGGTCTATACTTAAGCAAACGTAACAGTGTCATGATGCTGCTGAAAATTATTCAGTAAGTTCTATGAGCCCTACATAGTTTACAATTGCAGATGCACTTTAAAACATGCTAAGATGAAACTTTAAAGCTACTTAAGAGCGAATTAAAATTAAAATAGGACATAGAGCTTCCTGAATTCCATTGGGGTTTTCCAAGGAGCATTATCAGCGTCTCCCTGGGATATGAGAGCTGATTTTCCAGAACAGTTTGGGAAATGCTACCTGAAAATATTAGTAGCCTCATTCCTAATTTTTCAGTCCTAAAAATATAATTTGTTCATAAACTTAATTTTGTTTCTCTTGTACCAGCTTTTTTACTAATTAAATTCTCAGTAACTTCTACTTTATTAAAAACTGGGAGTTCACAATCATAATACTGTAACTTTCTTCTCTCACTTATAATAGTAGTTGAGATCAAATTGTGTTTCATCAAAAATTGAGCCCCAAACCTCTCTAAAGTCCTGAGCTTTGGCACCTATCACATAATCATTTAATCTTTTTGTGCAGCCAGGACACTAAATCCTGGAGTAAGAAAACGACTCCACTCTGGCTGCATTCCATAGCTTCTTTTGAATTCCAGGTTCTGATGTTACAGTATATAAATCAAAAGTAGTTGTAAAGACTAACCTTGCTCAGACAAGTAGGTGTTATGCTTTTTTTCACCAAATTAGTCTAATTTTTGGAAGTACAGTAGGCTTTAATTTCCTCTCATCAGGTTTTGAAAATGGTCAGTACATTTACTATTTGTAAAATAAAGGTTTCCTGAGAAAATTATTAGGAATGGTTTTGAAAAGATGTTTATTATGGGGCAGTAGCGCATTGTTCCTAATGGGGTGGGGGAGCCTTATTAGAATCACGGATGCAGCTTTTTTCAAAATGTGTGTCTCTAAACACACGCAGCCCCTGTCCCCTCCCCCAGCACACTCCCTCTCACAAGCCTTTGATGAGCTGAGGAAGGATGGGGGGCATCATTATATGGAGAAAAGCATCCAGGGTGATCCTGATTTCAACCCTAATCCATGTGTTCACATTGCAATCACCTGAGAAGCTTTCAAAGCAACCCAGAGTCACACCCAGTGCCCCTTAAGTCAGATCATCTCAGGGCGGAGCCAGGCGGTTTTCAAAGCCCCTCTGAGGATCCCAATTACAGCCAAGCTTGGGCAGCACAGTGCCTGGTGAGAGGGCAGGAGGGAGAGTCTGCCGCTCACCATTGCTGGGACCTTGAGCAAGTCAGTTTTCACCTTGGTTACCTTACCTGTAAAATGGGTTGTTGAATTAAATGTCATCACAACTTCCTTGGTTCTTTTCAGCTTATATGCTTCAAATTCTCTGATTTTAAAATCAATTTGAAGATGAAACTGGAGCCCTATAGAAGTACCCATTAGATACTAACAATGTTACAGGCCTTTTTACAAGTGCTCATATTCTATAGACCTAGTTATAAAATTCAATTTTGCTTTCCCTCAGTTATTTTGAGTTTCATTTTAGAAACTGAGAGCAAAGAGGAAAAGCATATAACTTAATCTACAGTACTCCTTTGTTTCATATTACACGGAATCTGCGAATACCTTAGGAATACAGTACCTTACACAGTACCCGAGGACGTACATCTGCTCATTAAAATTGCACTTAAACTAATTTGGAAATAAATGTTATTAATATTACCCTGTATACTGCTATGCTGTGTTGTTGGCACTGCTTGTTTTAGGAGAGTTAGACCTGTTGATTTTGTGGGTTCTTATATATGCCATTAAATTTTCTAACAATTGTGTAAAAGTGATCTTAAATGATTTGGTTGGGCATAGAGAATTTAATTTACCTTTAGGCAAATGATGGAAGATGGGTGGGTGGAAAAACTACTGTATGGCTTAAATTTAAGCATGTGTACAAACAGATCTATCTTGTACAGGATCAAAGATTCTATGAGCAAAGGGCAAATTACAGCAGAGATGTGTAATAACTTCCATACTGAAATAACCAACCAAAACATGTCGTCTAACAGCATATCCCCTAGCATTTTGGTTTTCCTAATTTTGCTCAAAGCCAGAGAACTGCAACAAGGCAAAAAGTGCCCATGAGAAAGAAACTGTTCTGAATGAGGATTTCATGGGCACTGGGCAGCTGGGAAGGTCCTTCCCCACCACAATCCCTTTGAAGACATGTCTTCAGACCTAACATGGACTCAGTTCTTCCATTTTTTTCTCTCCACAGCCTGGTATTAGCAATATATTACCACATCAAGAAAAGGTGAGTTTTAAAACCTGTCTTGTTATTCTAGCTAGTAAACTGATTAAGATATAAACTTTAGTGTTAGGTAATATATATGGACATTATTGGAGTAAGCTGTAGAGTGCTTTTATTACATTATTAAAGTGAATCATTTTTGTCTTAGGACTCAACCCTTAAGCTATTGATCCCAAAGGATATTTGTTTATGTGGGCTGTACTGATATTTACTGTATTAGAAATTAGAAATTAAAATTGAGAATTTAGAAGTAACTCCCTTGTATGTTGAACCATGGTTTTTTGTAGCACTGTTGAAATGTTGAGCTAGATAATACTTTTTCCTGGGGGCTGCCTTGTGCGCTGTAGGCTGTTTAGCAGCATCCCTGCCTGTCCTCACTAGATGCCAGCAGCACACTCTCCCCGCGCCACACGGTGACAACAGAGCATGTCTCCAGCCAGGGCGGGATGCTTCCTGGGGGACAAAATCACCCCTGATTGAGAACCGTAGTATGAACATAATATTTTCTAAAGGAGAGTTACTTTGCACAGCAAAAACATTGAATGGAAATTGTGTCACTTATTTACATTTTTGCAAGTCTCTTTATGTCTGGTAATAGACAACAGCTGATCTCATGTATACCCTGTCTTCAGTCATTTGTGATTACTTCAGTTATCTTGATAATTTGTTTTGAAGAAACAATGTGAAGACCGTGCCTCATGTAAATGTATGGCTAGGAAAGGGAGTATTTTTAAAGCCTTCTGATAATTGTGGATATTCTTTGATACTGTACCCAAAGTCCACAAGTGCTGGTTTCTTAAATTAGTTACAGTGGAATTTTATTTTTTAATTTATTTTTAAATACATCTTTATTGATTTCAGAGAGAGGAAAGGAGAGGGAGAGAGAGAGATAGAAAGATCAGTGATTAGAGAGTCATTGATCGGCTGTAGCCCACAACCCAGGCATGTGCCCTGACCGGGAATCGAACCCTGATCTCCTGGATCCCAGGTTGACGCTCAACCACTGAGCCACGCCTGGCCGGGCACAGTGGAATTTTAAACCATATCTATGAACTTCTAGTAAGGTCTCTATTAAATTAATATCCATTCAGATATCTTGTATGCTGAATGAATCTTTTTATTGTAAATAATTTTATGATAATATTATGCCTTGGTCATTTGGAAAGTATTGGTTCACATTACTTTATACAGTATTAAAATTCACTGTTGTTAGTTAGCATCATATCACCACCAGTCTTCCCTGAAAGTCCCTTAAGTATTGAAAAGCTGTCAGGCTCACACAAAAAAGGTACAAGTTTTCCCCAGTCTTGATTTTTAGCTTGATAGCTTGAATTGCGTCACTGGTAGCAAATGTACAAGTTGTTTTCCTTGAAGTGACATGCTTACTTTTCAGTTTTGAGAGACTGACAGTTATACTATCAAATAAAGATGTTATTCAATGAAAAAAGTCAGTTGTTCAGCTCACAACTAAGTCACAAGTGCTTTTCCTTAACAACCACTATTCGATGTGCAGAAGTGCTTAATGCATACTTCCCCCTTACTCAGATAGAAATAAGAATCAGCGTTTAATAACACCATCCTTACTGCTTTGTCAAGGATGTTCTCCAGTGAAGCAGAATTTGTTTTTCCACCAGTGGCCGTGAGGAATAGAGTGACTCCTAGCACAGGGCGGTGCCCCTGCCTTGACGCAGGCTCAGAAGCCAGTTTTACTGACTTTTCTTTTATACAGTCATTGCAGTGTCAGTGTAGACGCAGGCAATGCCTTAGGATTTCTATAAAAACAGTTTTGGGCCTCACGTGTCTCCTGAAACTGGTCTGGGGGGGAACCCCAAAGGCCTGCAAAACACATTTGGGGAACCACTGTGTGGAAAATTAAACTTAAAAATAATGAAGACTGGTTTTCCTGGCCACTGCGGCTCAGATGGAGCATCGCCCCAAGGGGGCAGGTTCCATTCCCAGTCAGGGCACATGCCCAGGTTGTGGGTTCAGTTCCATCAGGCCACGTTCCTGGGTTTCAGGTTCGATCCCCAGTTCGGCATGTGCAGGAGGCAGCCTTTCGATGTGCATTTTTCCCCTCACTCCCCCTTCCTCTCTAAAACCAGTAACTGGTCATTTTTAAAATAAAAAGGCAAGTTTTTAACTCAGACTGTTTAAAAAAGAAGAAACACAATAATAATATAATATAGGAAACTAACAAGAGAAGCGAAACTGGGAAACATGAGTCTCGTATTCACACGAATGGCCCGGCTCCTGCTCGGTGACGCGCTCCTGTGTGGCCCAGGGCGAGGCAGCAGGTCGCGTCTGTCTGGGTGACCAGCGTCGCCTGTCAGGGAGGGTCAGCGCCTGGAGGGGCAGCTCTGGCTGCTCACTGTGGAGGAGATTTCACAGAATTGGATGTGCTGGGTAAAAAGAGGCCAGAAACTTCTTACGGAATCTAAGCAGAATTAGTAGGACTCTGTAGAAGGTTAAGCTTCTCCCTCCACCTCTCTCTCTATTCCCAGCAGATGTGTTACTGAAATATTAGCAATTCCTGGATTTGTTTTTAAAATCACCTTATTTTATAGAGATGGAGACAGATCCAAGGACATTTTTGATGAGAGGCTGCACCCGCTGACAGTAAGCATCAGTTGTACTGAGGCTGTATTCTTTCTCATACAATTGTGTTTATTCATGATGATTTGCTTTGAAATTAATCACTAGAAGAAAATTACTCTCTCCAGCTTGAAGTCAAAATTATCTTTCTTTGGTTTTCTTCCTCATCTCATGTTCTACCTAATTATTTTACAAAGGGAATGTTGTATAGGAAATAATGTCAGTAAGAACTGAGCTTCAGCTTTGTACAGGTGATGAGCTAAGGTGAGTAAACATGCCCCTCCAGAAACGTGTATCCTTTTAAAAGATAGTTTTCAGTAACATCAGACAATATGAATATTTGTAAATAAACGTAACAGATATGTAAAGACCTCTGTGAAGAAAATTAAACAACTATTTAAATTTTGAATTAATTAGAATGGCAAAAAAATTTCCAGTTCCCATCTTCTGATGCCCTAGAGCAATATGTGACTGCTGCCTGCTGTTTAGCACGGCACAGCCTTAGGGCCCTGTGGGTACAGGAAACTGGAAACACATTTTCAGAGTTGGTTGCAGAGAAGTAGGACATGAGGGTGAAAAGTCCTTTGAGCCTAAAGATAGCTTACATTTACATAGAATTCTGTATAGGGAAGGTGAAAAGGAACATGTAACTTTTCTGAGGTTGTGCCTGCATTTATGTTAAATGAGTGTCAATATTGAATATTGTTTTTTAAGGTCCCATTGTTTATATTTAAAAGACTAAAAGACATGTCACCCAATCAAAATTATTTTCAGGGGCACGTGGGCACAGGTAGGAGACGGCTCTCAGGAAAGCACTTTTTGTTTTTCTTCAGTGGATAGTGACATTGCATTTTTCCTCCTTTCAGCAGGAAGCGGTTCCAGAGGAAAACTTCGATCGTAATCCTGATCCTGAAACTATTTACGGATTCATTCGGCCTTTTTTCAATGACCTAAATCTAACAGCTGAATTTTCAATAACAACTTTGGTAAGATAGTTCTTTCAGAACTTTATTAAGGGAAACCTATCAAAGGAGGTGAAATACACACATTTGAGCTTAATAATCATTATGATTTCAAATGCCCTTGCTTTTCTCATCCCCAAACACTTGCTATTAAAGGCAGCAGGAGAGGTTTCCTCTTTCTCCCTCCACACCTCAGGAGACATGCGCACACCTACAAGGTGTGCTGATGGGGCAGGATGTTGGCAATAACAGAATGTTGTGGGCCCCAGGTAGTGACCGGTTCAGTGTAGGTCTAAGCTGAGTCCCAGGCTGTATTCCCCAGGCAGTTCTAATGTGTGTCCTGATTGGGAACTAAAGCCCTAAATTCTCTGTTCCTTAGATGATGGGTGTTCACCCATCCTTGCTGTCCTGTCGTGCCTGCCTGTGAAGTTGCCCAGGATTGGCATGCAGTGGTGTCTGACAAGGCTTTGCTAGTTGCCTGCGAAGCTACAGCTGTGTGAGGACCTTTGTGTCATTCATACAGAATTCCTATGGTCCGATTTTATCATCTGGAATAGGTGGTCCTATTCTAGTGAGAAGTAATGGGATTGTACTAATTCCTGCTCCAGCAAACCTAAAGGGGAAAGTCTACTGCTTGGCCTGGAGGGAAAGATTCCTTAGGTCAGTGCCTCCTCCTTCAGTATTTAGTTCAAACCTTGGAGAGGCAGCCTGTGCTTCTGAATAGAGACCCCTGAATGGGCAATGGGTCAGATGCAGGACTTTTCATGGAGCTACCAGCCACTTGGAACGCTTAGCACATGCTGGAGAAAGGCAGGAGTGGGGCTCCCATGAGGGGAGCAAGTGATACAGGAGGGAGAGCATCTGGGTTGGAGGAGGCGGGTCTTTTGTAGACAAGTTAAGCTCGATGCACCTACAAGACAGCAGAGTGGAGGTCTCTAGAAATCACTCGAATGCATGGAATTAGAGCATGGATCTGAGCTAGAGGTAGGGAATTAGGATTAGCTGTTCAAATGCAGAGAAAGCATGTGAATAAAAAGTGTACAGAAGATAGAACAGTGACATGAATAGGTATTCAGTGGATATTTATGGAATGAGCAACTTCTTGGCAGCATTTAGCATTTTCACCACACTCTCTCTCTTGAACCTCACTTATCTTGACTTCTTTTTGTTATTTTCTCCTTTGACCACAACTCTAAGCCATTCCTGGGCCCTTCTCCCTTTAGTGTGATAGTCCTTACAGATCTAAGTGCTGAGGATGGAGAGACCTTACTGAACTGGAAAGATGAGGAGCTCTGTCCTTACAGGCAGAGGGGACAAGTGCAAGATTCTGAGATGGGAATGTTTTTTGTGTGACTGAGGAACAGTGAGGTATGGCCATTGTGCTGCGCGAGTGGAATGAAGGAAAGAATGTGGGACATGAGGCCATAGAAGGACAAGTCGTATATTACAGGGTTTGTAGGTGGCAGGCCATGGGAAGAAGTTCCATTTTTATTTGGTTGATGGGAAATATCCTTTGTGGATATTGAGCAGGGGAGAGAAGTGCTCTTAGTTAGAGGCCGTCCTGGCTACTTTTGGGGAGAAGAGACTGTAGCTGGGAGTCCGAGTGGAGACCAAGAAGTCAGGAGCAAATAACAGTGACACAGGTGAGAAGTGACAAATAGAAGAGATAGCAGCCTGATTTCCAATGACAGGTGGAGATGACAAGAATTGCTAACTGATTGGAGCAGGGTAACTCAATTGGAAGTTTTTGGCCAAGCACCTAGACCAGTGACAGTGCCCTATATGATGTTAGGGAGTGCTTGGGGAGGGGGGATGAAGAGCTCCGGTTTGCATGCCTGAAGGCACAGATGGCCTTAGCAATAATGCTTTCAGTAGAGTGTCAGTGCCAGGGGCAGACTAAAGTGGGTTAAGGAGAGAATGGGAGATGAGAAGCCTCATCAGGGCATTTACTGTGAACAATGTGAGGAAGCAGTCTTGGGGTTGCAGGGGGTGGGAGGGGAACAACATAAACACATTCACATTGAGGGCAGTCTCCGGAGGACAGAGGATTTGTCAGAGAGAGGCAATTGTGGGAGTTGTTCTTCAAAAGTGGGATGGGAATGACTTCTCTGATAGAAGAGTTTCAGTGAGAAGAGAAATCTCAATTCCACCGACATAGGGGGCAAGTGGTATAAATGAATGAATAGTGCCACATAGCACATCTGCCAGTGAAGGTGATGGGAAGTTGCGAGATTGCCAACGTTGTGTAAGTGCCTCTAATTATTCCCATAAAGTAGAAAGTTGAACATTGTAAATAAGTTCATTCTCAAAATACCTGACAGCCCTGAGTTTTGGTACATTGTTGGAAACTTTCACTAAGAACACATAATGTTCAATAACCATTTGTTTTTTTAAATACAGTTGAGTTTCAATACCTTTAGTAAATCTGAGCTGTCAATCTGATAACCTCAGACAGTAAATATACTCTTTAAAGTGGGACTTTCTTCTTTTTGTCAAATGGCACACATGCTCTTCTGCAAAGCATCCTTTGGGGTAACAAGGCACCGCTTGCCTCTATAGCCTTTATTTAGCTGTTAACTTCACCCAGTTCTTTGTGGAATAGACATCGAATATGTGAAAGAAATCAGAAACCTCGCCAGCTACCTGGCAGGTTTAGAGGAGGACCAGGGATAGACACTGGCAGCTGTGTTACCACCTGAAACCAACAGAATTGACTAAGCTTCTGGTTCTGTGAGACAGAGATGAATTTCATGAAATGATAATGGAGATGTGAAGCTTGGGGGATATAAAAGGACTGTTCTTTGTGTGCGTGTGTGTTTCTTTCAAGGACACTAAGTCCAGGAATACTTGACAGCTGCTCGGACCTGCCTCAGGCACTCCTGTCTGTCCTGCCTGTCCTGCTGCACCCACAGCAGCCACTGGGGGGCTCTCTTGATGACCAGGTTTTATCTTCTGCTTGTGCCACAGAAGGAGTAGTTACTGTGTAAAGAAGATACAAATGTGCTCAGTATTTCCAGGGATTTAAATATTCAAGTGTTAACGTAAAATCGCCCCATAACTACCAGCCAGGTATGAAGCAGCGCGCATGGCAGGCACTCAGGCATCTGCGCCGGGCCTGGGTGTGCTGCCCTTTACAAGTGGGATGGTAATAACATTCCTTCAGGGAGCCCTTTGCTGAGGTGTCCATTCATTCCTGTGACCAAAAAGTGGGCTGGGGAAAAATGGGCAAAGTAAGCAACAAAAGTATTTGATTTGCAGCTGTGACTTGGCCTCTGGCTTTGGCTGGCCGAGCAGCCTCTGTAGAACCTAAGAGTAAAAGGCGTGTCAGAAACAGATGAAATCTGTCATTCCTAACGGTTCTTACCGCAGCACTTAAACTGAACTAGAATCAAAGACCAGTGTTCTACTTTTGCAGATTTACTTAGAAAGACTTACAGTTTATGCTGAGATCGACATTTGCCCCACGAACTGGAGGAGAATTGTTCTGGGAGCCATTCTTCTTGCTGCCAAGTATCTGCGCGACTGGGTTGTACGGAATTATCGCTTCTGCCAAATCCACCGGGGCATCACACTCAAGGACATGTGAGTTTGCAAGGTTTTGGTGAACTTTCTCACCATTTTCCAATACCTCTTTTGCCCCCATAATGTTTACATATTAAGAAATATTTTTAAAGGTTCCATTGTGCAGAGAACTGAATGAGGCATACAAGTACATTCATTTTTCTATCCACATTTGCTATAACAATTCATATCCCTCACTAATCAGTAGGCCTTCATGTGCTATTGTTTTAATAATCTTCGTGATAATTTGAAATGTAATTTTCTGATGTTTATTTGGAAATATTTTACAAGCTAACATCCTAAAACAACAGTGCTATTAATATCTTCATGGCTTTCTGAAAGCAGTCTACCAGTTCCAGTCTTTTTCTTCCCCTCTTTTTCATTTTTACTTATTTATTCTTTTTTCCAGTTAGAGTTTACATTCAATATTATTTTGTATTAGTCTCAGGTGTACAGCATCATGGTTAGAAAATCATACGCTTTGCAAAGGGAAATGATGTGCTATTTGTATTTCTCTGACTGACTTATTCCACTTAGCATAATCCCCTCTAGGTCCATCCATGCTCTCACACATGGTAAGATTTCACTCTATGGAAAGATTTCTTTTCATGGCTGAGGAATATGCCATTGCTTTTTCATCCACTCATCTATTGATGGGCACTTGAGTTGCTTCCATAGCTTGAGGATTGTAAATAATACTGCAGTGAACACAGAGGGCATAGATTGTTTTGAATTCGTGTTTTGGGTTCTTCAAATACATACCCAGAAGTGGAATCACTGAGTCATAAAGCAGTTCCCTTTGTAATTTCTTGAAGAAAGTCCATAATGTTTTCCACAATGACGGCACCAATCTGCATTCCCACCAAAAGTGTGCAGTGTTCCCTTTTCCCCACATCCTCCTCAACACTTGCTGTTTGATGATTTATTGATGATGGACATTCTGACAGGTGTGGGGGGAAATCTCATTGTGGTTTAATTTGCATCTCTCTCACGATTAGTGATGTTGAGCATCTTTTTATATGTCTGTTTTCCATCAGTGTGTCCTCTTTAGAGAAGTGTCTGTTCAGGTTCCCTGTCCATTTTTATTTGGATTGTTTTTATTTTTCCTGTTGAGTTATATATGTTTTTTATAAATTGTGAATAATAACCCCCTTACCAGATATATCATTGTCAAATATGCTTTCCCATCAGTAGGTGGTCTTTTTATTTTGTTGATGTTTTCTTTTGCTGTGTTAAAACTTTTTCGTTTGATGTAGTCCCATTTGCTTATTTTTTCTTTTGTTTCACTTGCTTAGGTAATCTATTAGCAAAATAATATTACTAAGAGAAATGTCCCAGGTTTTACTGCCTGTTTTCTTCTAGGAAATTTATGGTTTTGAATCTTAAATTTAATAATTCATTTTGAGTTTATTCTTGTATATGGTGTAAGGAGGTGGTCTACTTTCATTTTTTGGAAGTATCTGTCTAATTTACCCAACACCATTTATTGAGTTGACTGACTTTACTCCATTGACTGATCCCTCCTGCGTTGTCAAGTATTAATTTACCATATAGGTGTGGGTTTCTTTCTGGGCTTTCCATTCTGTTCCATCGATCTATAGGTTTGTTTTTATGCCGTTACCATGCTGTTTTGATTACTATACGCTTGTAGTATAGTTTGAAATCAGGTTGCATGATACCTCCAACCTTGTTTGTTTTTCTCTCAATTGCTCTGACTATTCAGGGTCTTTTCTTGTTCCATATAAAATTTTGGCTTATTTGTTCTACTTCTGTAAAATACATCTTTGTTATCTTGATAGGAATTTAATTGAATCTGTAGATTGCTTTGTGTAGTATAGACATTTTAAAGATGTTATTTCTTTCTATCCATGAGCATGGTATATGCTTCCATTTATTTGTATCTTCTTCACCTTCTTTCTTGAGTGTCTTGTAATTTTCCAAGTATAGAGGTCTTTTTACCTCTTTGGTTACATTTATTCTTAGGTATTTTTTGTTGCAATTATATATGCGATTGTTTTGTAGTTTGCCTTTTTGATAGTTCATTATTGGCATATAAAAGTGCAACTGATTTCTGGATATTTATCTTGTATCTTGCTACTTTACTGAATTCATTTGTCAGTTCTGGTAGGTTTTTTGGTGTAATCTTTAGACTTTTCTATACATAGTAACATGTCATTAGGAAATTATATGACAGTTACTTATTCCATTCCAATTCTGTGGCCTTTTACTTTTTCTTACTGTCTGATGACTCTGGCTGGGACTTCCAGTACTATGTTGAATAAGAGTGGTGAAGGTGGACATCCCTGTCCTGGTTCTGATCTTAAGGGAAACTATTGCAGTTTTTCTTCATTGAGTGTGATGTTAGCTGTGTGTTTGTTATATGTGGCCTTTATTATGTTGTGATATGTTCCATCTGTTCATACTTTGCTGAGAGTTGTTATCATAAATGGGTTATGGAATTCGTGAAATTTTTTTCTGCATCTCTTGATATGACCATATAGTTTTACCTTTTGTTTTGTTCATATTTATGTGTGTCATGTAAATTGATTTGCAGATATTGGACAGACTTTGTATCCTAGGAATAAAGTTCACTTAATCATGGTGTATGATCTTTTTAATGTATTGCTGAATTCAGGTTGCTAATATTTTTTTCAAGATTTCTATATCTATGTTCATCAGGGATAGTATAGTATAATTTTCTTTCTTTTTAGTGTATTTATCTGGTTTTGGAATTAGGATAATGTTGTCCTCATAAAATAAGCTTGGGAGTCTTCCATCGTCTTGAATTTTTTGGAATAGTTTGAGAAGGATTGGTGTCAGTTCTTTGAATATCTGGTAAAATTTACCTGTGACATCATGTCCAGAACTTTTGCTTGTTGGAAGTTTTGTTTTTTATTTTAATTATTACAGCTTCTATTTTATTAGCTGTAATCAGTCTATTCAGATTTTCTATTTCTTTTTTGTACAGCTTTAGAAGATTGTATATTTCTAGGAATTTATCTCTTCTAGGTTATCTAATTTGTTGGAATATACTTGTTCATAATCTTTTCTTATAATCCTTTGTATTTCTTTGCTGTCAGTTCCTACTCTTTCATTCCTGCTTTTATTTATTTGAGTCCTTTCTCTCTTGATGAATCTGGCTAAAGGTTTATCATCTTGCTTATTTTTTCAAAGAAAACCAGATCTTGGTTTATTGATCTTTTCTATGATTTTTAAAATTTTTATTTTATTTCCACTATGGTCTTATTATTTTCTTCCTTCTACTCAATTTGGGCATTGTTTGTTATTCTTTTTGACATTCTTTTAGGCATAATGTTAGATGGTTTACTAAAATTTTTCTTATTTCTTGAGGAATACTGGTATATGAATTTCCATCTTAGAACTGCTTTTGGTGTATTTAATATATTTTGGGTTGTTGTGTTTTCATTTTCATTTGTCTCAAGGTACCTTTCGATTTCTTTTTTGATCTAATTGTTAACCCATTGATAGTTTAGTTAAATGCTACTTAATTTTTCTAAATCTTCACTTGAGGATATGTATTTATTGATTCTTAGAGAGAGAGAGGAACCTTGATCCGCTGCCTCCCATACGTGCCCACACCAGGGATCGAATCTACAACCTAGGTATGTGTCCTCATAGAGAATCGAACCCTCAAACCTTTGGTGTATGGGACTATGCTCCAACCAAATGAGCAACCCAGCAGGGCAGTTAGATGTTATTCAGTCTCCATGTGTTTGTGTGTTTTTCAGTTTATTTTGTAATTAACTTTTAGTATTATACACTAAAAATTAGTCAGAGAAGATGCTTGATATGATTTCAGTTTCCATAAATTTATTGAAACTTGTTTTGTGTCCTAACATGCAGTTTATTTTAGAAAATATTCTCTGTGCACTTGAAGTATATTGTGCTTCTTTGAGGATAAAGTCTCTGAAAATATCCATTGAATCCATATGGTCTCGTGTGTCATTTAAGATGGGTGTTTCCTTGTTGATTTTCTTTTCTGAAAGGCCTATCTATTTATGTCAATTGGGATGTTCAAATCTCCTCCTGTAACTGAATTACTGTGGATTCTGTAGCTGCTTTATATATTTAGGTGCTCCTATATTTGTGCATAAATATTTACAAGGGTTATATCCTCTTGTTGGATTGATCCCTTTATCACTGTGTAGTGTCCTTTTTGTCTCTTATTATAACCTCTTTTTTAAAGTCTATTTTGTCAGATATACGTATTGGTACCCCAGCTTTTTTTCCCATTTGCATGAAATATCTTTTACCATCCGTTTACTTTCAGTCTCCATGTTTCTTTCATCTTAGTTGGGTCTCATGTAGACAGAATATATATGTCTTCTATTGTTATTCAGTCAGCTACCTTTTGTCTTTTGATTCGAGCATTCAAGTAATTGACATTTAAAGTGATGATTCATTGATATGTATTAATACCATTTCATTCCTTCTAACTATGTGTATGTTTTTCCTTTTATATTCTTAAAGAAGATCCTTTACTTTTCCTGTAGTTCTGTTTTGGTATTAATGAACTGCTTTAGCTTTTTCTTGTCTAGGAAGCTCTTTCTTTCTTTTTCAATTTTAAATGATAGTCTTGGTGGGTAGAGTAGTCTTGCTTGTAGATCCTCTCTTTTCATCACTTTGAATATGTCCTGCCTGTGCCTGTGGCCTGAAATGTTTCTGTTGAGAAATCAGTTACAGTGCTCACTTACTAGATATTAGCATGGCCTGTGCACAAGGATGACGTGCAAATTTGTGCAGCGTTCCATAATTTTAGTCAGTGAAGCATGCAACAGACTGATGTGTATCAGAGGGAAAGGGGGAGTTTTGGAAGAGATTAAGCAAAGAACTTATAGGCATATATGCACAATACATGGACACAGAAAATAGTGAAGTAAAAGTTTGGGGACGAGGTGGGTGTAGAGTGGAAGGGGTCTAAGGGGAGGGAAGAGACATCTATAATACTTTAAACAATAAAGATAAAATTAAAAGATAAAAAGGAAGGCTTTAACTAAAAAAAAAAAAAATCAGTTGCATTCTTTTGGGAGCTAGCATTTAGGTAACTAATTGCTTTTCTCTTGCTGCTTTGAAGGTTCTCTCTTTGTCTTTAATCTTTGCCACTTTAATTGTGATTTATCTTGGTGTGAGCCTCTTTGGGCTCATCTTGTTTGGGACTCTCTGCACTTCCTGGACTTCGGTGTCTTTTTCCTTCACCAGGTTAGGGAAATTTATAGTCATTATTTCTTCAAATAAGATCTTAATTACATGCTCACATGGTCTCTCTTTTTTCCTTCTGGGATCCCTATGATGCTGATATTGTTATTCTGCATGTTGTCCCAGATGTCCCTTAAACTATCCTCATTTTTTACAATTTTGTTTTCTTTTTGCCGTTTTGTTTATTTTCTTTTGCCTTGTTTCCAAATCACTAATTGAGTCCTCTACTTCATGTAAACTACTGGTTATTCTTTAAAGTGTACTCTTCATTTCAGATATTCTTCCTTTTGACTGGTTCTTTGTTTGTTATAGTCACCTGAGGATATTCTTCCATTGCTTTTCAGAGAGAGTAGAATAGAGGAAGGGAGGGAGAAAGGTGGAGAGAGAGAGGATCATCGATGTGAGAGAGACACATCGACTGGGTGCCTCTTGCGTGCACACAGGCTGGGGGCAGAGTGTGAACCAGCAACCCAGGTATGTGCCTTTGACCGGGAATCAAACCCATGACCCTTCGGTGCTCACAGTGATGCCCTAAACACTGAGCAACACTGACCAGGGCCTGAGTAGTTCTATTTTATGATTTCTAGGTTCTTTTTCATGCTGTTGAAGTTCTCACCAAGTTTCTTGAGCATCCTTATAACCACTGTTTTGAACTCTGTATCCTGTAGATTGCTTGATTTCATTTTATTTAATTATTTTTCTGGAGATTTCTTCTGTTCTTTCATTTGAGGCATCTTTCTTTGTCTCCCCATTTTGACTACGTCTCTGTGTTTGTTTCTGTGTATTAAGTCATTCTGCTATGTCTCTCTGCCTTGGTAGGGTGGCTTTATCTAGTAGGTATCCTGTGGCACCCATGGCACACTCTGGAATCACATTAACTGGTGCTCCAAGAATATTTCTTGTGTGAGATAGGTAAGTCCTTCTGTTGTAGTTTAGTCATCATTGCTGTTGGCCCATCTGTGTGTGGGATTGATCCTCATGCTGATTGACTGTGAGGATTGACCTTGACCACAGTGTATGAGCTGCTGTGCAGGAGCTTCCACATGAAGCAAAATTCACCTCAGCAGGCTCTTTGCTTCCTGAGATCTCCCTTTGGATGTGCTGCTCATGGAGCTAATTGCTTCCTGTTCTGATGCTTTCTCAATCTTGCCACTGGGTATATTGGCTTTGAGGCCTTTTGGGGTTGACTCAGTGCAGGTCAGTGTCAGACTCTACCTGTGACTGGCCTTGGGCAATCATCTTGGAGCTATAAAGTGAGTCACAGTTTGCTGCTGCCCTTGCTTTGACTGGGAGTGCATGGGAAGGGCCAAGCTGCTCATCAAGGCCGCCTCCCACCAGCAGCGAGCTTTGGTGTAGGTCAGCCAGAGTCCCAAGGCACTTCACAATCCACCTTTACCTGCCTCCACTTGGAGGGTGCCTGTTAAGCTCAGTCACTAAAAGAGCCTCTGGCAGTACCAAGTTACTTGAGTTAGGGTCTCAGTGAGTCATCAGGGAGGGGCAAATGGTGTTCATCAGGCTGATACAAATTCAAACTTGGTGCCAGTGCTGAGTCTCAGGCCACTCAGAAAAAAATTCCCAGGGTACATCAAGGCCAGTTGACAAATGCTGGGTGCACATAGACATTTTTGGTGGAATGGTGTCTCAGAGAGTCATGTAGGGTCAACCAACAGAGTTTCTCAGGCCCAAACAAACCAAGATTTGGTGGTTTGAAGGGATGGTTCTGCAGCAGTTGAACATCAGAGGGAACATTGGCCCCTGACTTGAAGCTACGCAATTCAGTCTGTCCTTGATTCAGCCGGGACCTCCTGGAGATCCCCAGCGCAACACGGCAGGGCTGTTAGGATTCCAGAAGGTGGAGCTAGTGGATCTCTTATGAGGCTGGGGTGGCACTTGTTAAGCTCTAAGGAATGGGGATGGGAGGAAAAGGCCCCTGAACCAAAGCCATACAACTCAGTCTCTGACACACCCTGAATCTGCCCAGACCCCTACACCCTGGGCCCAGGTAGCTGAATTTTCTGTTGGATATGAGCTCTGCGGAATGAGAGGACAGAGAGTCGGAGGGTGGGGTTATGCATTCTCTCAGGCTGATGTCATAAGAAAAGCGTCCTCAACGAAGAAAGATGATGTCTGTGGGCAGTGGGGGAGAGGGACTCAGCACAGAGATCCTGGCAGCTGTCCCTTAGCTCTTTCCCCAGAGCCACACATCCCAGTTTCTTTTCACTAGTCTGCACTGAGACACCGTGTTTTGTTTGTGCTTAGGGTAAGTGACCATAAACAAGATTTTGTGTGCTGGCTCTTGAGGACGGGACCTGGGTTTCTATGAGACTCCTGTCTCTCCCTGGAAGACAGATCCCTGATGATTTTCATAGCCAGATGTTGTGTGGGCTCCTTTTCCTGGCTCTGGTGCTCTGGGCTGGGGAGCTGGGCGTGGGGCTGAGCCCCTGTGCTTTAAGAGGAGACCTTTGTAGCTGAGATAGCCCTCTGGGTGCTTGGCCAGTGCACGTGGGAGCCGGGGCCAGCCCTTTTCAATCTCTACCCTTCCTACCAGAAGCCTCTCGATGTGGCTTCTTCATAAATCCTTGGTTATGAGACTTCTGTTCAGCTAGTCTTCTATTGGTTATTCAACTTGATGGCTCTGTACTTTAGTTGTAGTTCCAATTTTGTCCTGGGAGGAGTGAGGGTAACTTTTACCTGCTCTACCACCATTTTGGATCCCACTCAACATTTTTCTGTTGTCCCCAGTCCGTGTTTAAGGGGCATACATCTGGCCTTTGAAGTAAATTTTTGGCCACTGTTATGGCCTTAGCGCCACTAGACTATTGAGCTGGTTCTAGCTTAAACCTGAGTCACACATTGTATATTTGCATTTACTGGTCTTTTTCTCCTTTTATCTAAAGTTCTGTTGTTAAAGAAACCATGATAGAGGATTAGCCACATATATAGGTTTCAGATTCTTGTGCTCTCTCCTGCTCTTTAATGAGCATTTCACATGTTTAAAAATAGATCTGATGATTTAGGAAGGTCCTACCTCTCAGGCAGTTAGACAAACATCACTGGCCTCTCCCAGTGCCCACCCCGTTTGAGAATTTTCAGGGGCACTCAGCAACCACAGCAGTGCTTTGTGGGAGGCCATGGGTTACCCATGAGGGTGCTCCTCAGAGCTGGCATGCAGAGATGGGAGTGGAACCCCAAACATCACAAGGAGTTTTGATCGGGCCACCAGAGCTGCTGTGAAGGGCCCTGAATGCGGTAGGCAGGATGAGCCCAAAAGGTATTTCCAGCAGACAGAGTGCCTGCTTGACAGTGAAAATGTCTTTGTGTAAAGGGGATCCAATATCTGGTGATGAAAAAAGATTTGACTTTGGGGTGGTCTGCACACAATGCTATATACAGATGATATATCAGAGAATTGTATGCTTAAAATATATGTAATTTGATTAACCAGTATGACCTCAATAAATTTCATAACAATTTTGAAAAATGTGTTTGTGGGTGGCATTTAAGAAAATGTGAAAGGACCCCTCTAGATTATATTTAACATCATAGGAAATTGAGATGATGATGGGCAGTAGGCAGAATTTGTTTCTGTTACCTTTGCTTGTTACTCTAGAGAAGAGCCTTTCAGAATGACCAAAATGCATATTGAGAACTAAAGTGAGAATAGTTGTGATGAAGAGAAGGGGCCAGGGATTATCAGTAGCTTTCAACGTGGCTTTTGGTAGAAAAGCAGACTTTGATAATCATGTAAACTGAGTAGTCAGAGTGACCTTGCTGGTAGTGATCTTAGCAAAGGGTATGACAGTAAATAATAAATTTGAAACCAATGCAATTACTTTTTGGGGGGAAGTTGCAGAAGCTAAAGTGACTTTGACACCACTGTCATCAGTCTTCCATCTGGTCCCTTAAGGGAAGGATAATTTGTGCTCCTGAACACTAGCTCCACCATGGTGGCAGCTGAAGTTTTCTAAAAACCTGCGACTCAGCTGGTGCGGCTCTGGTTCTAGTTATAACATCAGAGAACCTGCAGGGAAATGCGTGAGGTGTCATCGATGTGAGCTTCTGGGGAAATGGCTGCAGTGTCTAGGTACAGACCACTTGTAGAGAATGGTTTTTGAGTATGAACAGAGAAACCCCGGGAGCTATGTTTATAATAGACTGCTTTTGTTTATGATCTTTGGTAATTGGAAGACACTATAACCTTGTTTCATGTACATTGGTATCATCCACCTGGTGTTGTCTCCTATTGGTAGTGATCTCCTTGGAGTCTAAACTGAAAAATTGGTGTCTATCAGCTTTTTCTTAAAACTTTCCAACATCAATGTGTCTTTTTAGAATATGATTTTCCAGGGACATCTGTAATATTTTAAACAAAAATAAAATTTAAAAGTAAAAAAAAAAAAAAAGTAAAAAAAAATATATATGATTTTCCTTCAAAAAATAAGTTGAACTGAGCAGCTGCTACTCAGGCAATTTGCTATGCCTGTGAATAGCCTGCCTTTCAGCCATGTAGCCATTGGAAAACTAAAAAAACAACAAACAAAAAACCAGACGCTGCATGATCTGTAGGCATCACGCTTTGCTTCATGATTAATCCCTGTTAACACGCATGGTGACCCTAGGAAGGTGCTAAACGTCACAATTAATGTGCAGTTGTGATGAAAATGTAAATGGGACAGTAAAGTGCATCTATTCCTGTATTAAGTATTGTTTATCTAATTATCAGAATATTACCTGGTTTACATTTCTATAGACTTGTGTCCATTTGAACAGGAAATTAATTTTGGAAGTAGGTTGAGTTAGGTTTGAAGTGTAACAAGTGAGGAAAACCTGATTTCCGCTCATATTCTGACTGTTCTCCATACCGGAGAACATTAAGCTTTTCCTGACCTATCCAATGGATAAAATATTAAAGCTTTAAAACTAGGAAAGCAAATATGTTTGAAAAGCTTCTCTTATGTTTGTTGAGGTATTTATCATTTTATTAATGACTATCAAGGGATGACTGTGAAGTAGTACAATTTACTGTAATTTTATATTTATTTAACTTCTTGAAAGTGACAGCACTATGGTCACATAGCAAAGGGACTGCTCCCAAATTTCCTTTCCTCCTTTATTGAACGCAGCTCACCTGGGAATGTCCGACCCCTGCTGTTCTGGGAAGGGGCAGGGCAGGCTGAACATTTCGGGATCTCATCCCCAGCGTGGGGAACACTGTTTGAGTTTGACTCTAGTGCTCGCTCAGAAGCCATATCATAAGGTGGGCTTAGTCCAGCCAAGACATCGATCTGTAATCTTCTGCCTTCCAAAGTTTTAAAAGTGCATCCAGGTCTGTGAAAGTGACAGTTTCTCTCCCCAGTAAGGTTCAGGTGAACAGAAACTTGCATGTGCCCTTTGACATTAGCCCCGTGCACTGGGGGCGGGGAGGGTTCCCCTTTCCCCCTGAGTGTGGCATCTTTATTTATGTATTTACTAGAGGTGATTCCTTGTTGCCTCAAGACTTGTCCCTCTAAGATAATAGTGGCAGCTCTCAGTGCTCCGTTTGCTGCCATGGCGATGTGCCCACTCCTGTGTTGGCACATCTCTCCTTTCATGAGCCCCCCTTCCTGGCACAGGCCTGGTGAGGAAGCCCGCAGGGTCTCAGAGCTGAGAAACAGCCCCGCAGCTCCTGCCGCCCGCACCGCAGCGGGGCCTGTGCGCGGGGAGGAGCGGGAGCCTCCAGCTGTGCCGCCGGGACTCTGGGGAACGAGCCCGGGCCAGCAGCACAGGGCTCAGGGGGACGTCCCCTGCTCCCCCTTGTCCCGAACTCAAAGTGCTGGGGTGCGGAAGGGCCCCCGCCCTGCGCCCTGGGCGCTGTCTGAGCGTTAGCGCAGCAGCGCAGCGGGGCCTCTGCAGTCTCGTAACTAAGTCAGAGCAGCCTCGGGCTGAGCCGGGCCTGCGGGCGCCCGGGACTGACGAGCCCGCGCGGGTTTTGTGTTTTCCTTCTTCCTCAGAAATGAGCTGGAGACGCAGTATTTATTTCTACTCCGGTTTCGTCTGCACGTCTCTGCCAGTGTCTATGCCAAATATTATTTTGACCTTCGGTCCCTAGCACGTGACCACAAATTGCCTAATGAATTTGCTTGTCTGCGAAAAGAAAGAGCACAGGCCCTGGAGGTAAGGCTGCGGAGTCACAGAGTGGGGTTTCCACCAGACACCAGACACCATCTGTGGGTAAATCAGATTATGTAGGAAAATGAAAAGCTTTTTAAACTACCAGGGTGAAGACGACTTATTAACTCTTTCACATATTTCTGGTATCTTTTATGGCTGATAGGAAGAATCCCACGGTTTAAGAAAATTATGTTTTCTGTGACTATGATTCAGAGTATTTTAAATCAAATTTAATCTTTGATGGTTTTTTTGAAACTGTTCTTTTTTGTAACCATACATGAATAATTTCTTAAAATTGAATCACTAATCATATCTACAAACATAACCTACTTACCATCTTAACTCACTTTGCAAGTTCATGCCTTTTCTGTATATGTCACAGTTCAGTCCCGTGAGTTTGTTAGACAAGCTCACCTGAGGGACCTGTATTAATTGTGGAATGTGTGTTCGAAATACTCGGAGTAGAAAGTACATGGGCTTTTAATGGAAATGGTAAAGTACATGAAACAGTCATATTTATGGCTTATGACCTTTGGTGATACAACAAAATTATTCACAACTGAAATGGACACGTTCAAAATGGACACTTTCTGTGGGACTTCGATCGCACTTTAGGAAACGGCGTGTTTCTACCATAATTAAAGTGCAAGTGAAACAGTACCTTGTGGTGCTTCAGTCATTAGATCTTTCCTACCTTTCAGGAAAGTACAGCAGAAGCCTGTCTCATTTAAATTTGCTTAGAGCAGATAATAGCTAATAAAGACTGGGTAGAATTTAAGTTGCTGAGGAAACACTCATTTTGTCCCCGTGTGTTTATTATATTTAAGGGACCAAGTGCGCAGGCAACAGGTGATAGTGTTTTTAGGAGCCTGTCACGCCTTAGACACCATTGAGAAAACCCAAACTTTAAAATAAATCCTCCGTCCCCCGTTCCTCTGGCCATCTAATCACAGCCCCTAAGAGACTCGCCTCAGTGAATTAGCTTAAAGGAGAAGCCCAAGGGCTCGGCAGGGAGCCCGCAGCTGCCCAAGGGCAGGAGCCATCACCCGCCTGAGGAAGCGGCATGTGCGGCTCAGCGGTGGTGCTTTCTGTGCTCAGGCTGCAGCCCTGTGATTTCTAATGTGTCTGTGCTCTCTTTGATTTCTGCTCCTAGGCCATTTCCAGATATTGTGAAAACAAAAACCTGTGCAGGGCGGCTGTAAGAAAATCCCGCAGCTGCGATAACTTTAGTGCTGCGCAGCGGGCCAGTGCCATCTTATCTTAAATGAGGAGTGAGGGGCTGGGACATGGTGAGCCCCTCATGTGCCACGAATGGAGAAATGTCACCGCTCCTGCTCAAACCCAGCTAAGTGATTTCCTTTTAGGGGAGAAATGAGGGGAATTAACATGGTCAGCTTCTCATCTACAGTAACAAGGTCTGTGGAAATACCAAGGTGCCTCTTCCAGCAAGTTTAGTATTTCCTCTTAAAACAAAATGAAAACTTTCAACATCATGAGGAACTCTTTTAGCCTAAGCTTAATTCATGAGCCTTAGTATTTTTCATTTCCCTTTTGATTATTTCAACTACTAGAGGATATTACATTTGTTTATTTTTGCATTCAATTTTTGGAAAAATGGGAAATTTGTATCTTAAACTTTTCTAAATTTCTAGTAACCACCTACATAACATTCCCTTTTGAGCTTTGATGTTCCCATTTAGAAAGCTTAAAGTACCTATTTCTATATACTATAGTTACAAATGCTTTAATGTTTACTTTGATATTGGGGTGAGGGCCTTTTTGGACATCAGATATTTCTTAAATATTTTTTGTTGCTCCCTAGTTCAAAATTGGGCACTTTTTTTTCCATTATGAGTTATTTCCTTTCCTCCTGAACTTTTTAGACATTGTTAGTGTATATGAATTATTTTAAAGTAATTTTAATTATGAGTTTTAATTTCAGTTTTTTAGACTTTGAAGACTTCACTTTTTTAAAAAAATTGATGTTAGAGAGAGAGGTAAGGAGAGGGAGAGAGAGAAACGTAGATGTGGGAGAGAAATATCTACCGGTTGCCTCCCTTACAGGCCCGGAGACCAGCGATCAAACTCAAACCCGGGTGTGTGCCATGATCAGGATCTGAACCTGCAACACTCCAAAAACTGAGCCACCTGGCCAAGGGAAAGATCCTCTTTAAAAGAAATTAAGTAACAACTCCTCTCATTATGAAAATCACATATTCTGTGGCCTTTATCCTTTGAGTATTCTTGTATAATTGGCCTACAAACTGCCAGAATGAACTCGTAAAATGGAGATTTCTGGTGGTACAGAAGCTAGAGGAAAAGAGTGGCTGTTCTCTTTTTTCTTTTTAGGAACTATCTTGCTATCAGGTGGCTTTTGGTAATCGGTAGTTCCAAGGGCTTATATTGAATAAGTGACTTATTCTACCTATAATGCATTCCATCGACTATCATCTCTGGAAATTATTTTTAAAGAAATTAGCCAACTGATTTCTAGAAAGTAACTTATGATTGTCTGATATCCATCTCGCTTTCCCTGTGGGACTGTCTATGATGCCCTATTTCCTCCTTGAGCTAAAATGTGTCTGTGTCGTCAGAATCTCCTCTCCTGCTCTGCAGTTACAGTGGCAAATTGTAGGAGCAGCACATTGGCAAGGAAGAAATTATAAAATTAGAACAGTTCTATCACATCTCTTTTTCAGGATTTTCAAGTATAAGCTTTCAAAAAATTTACCATTTTTAGAGTTGGTAATACAGTAGAAGAAAATGAGTAGAAAATATTCACAAGGATGATAGTAAAAAATGTCATTAATATTGTTTTAAATATTTTCTAGGTTTTACTGGGTTGCATGTAAGTATGTTTAATAGTTCACTAAGATTATCAAACTTTTGGCAGGAATAGCTGAACAAATTAAAATTTCTTTTAAAGATTAGGTGCTTAAAGCCAGTCTGTATTAAAATGTAAAGAAATAGTTAGATTTTTCTGTAACATTTTTTCTTTGTATCTTGGAATATACTGCGGACTGACTGTAGACTGTGCTGTACATTCCGTCATGATAGGTTCCATGGCCTCGTAATACGTTAACTTTGGTTCTCCAGTAATTGGTGGGCATACTCTATTGAATTCCCCTCCGAAAAATATACCTTAGTAATTTTCCAATTTACTTCTCCTTATTTTAAAAGTGGATATAAATAATACCATATTTTAAGTTTGTGTTTTATAATTGTATAAATTTGAAAAGTTTTCTTAGCTGAAAATGTGAGAATTTACCTTACATGTTGACAAGTTAAATTAACCTACATTGACATTTTTTTCCAGGTAACAATCTATTTGACCTCTTTTTCCCTCTTTCCCAGGTGTGTTCTTTCTCTCATGTTTTATATGTTCCAGCATCGTGCCTGCCAAGCTTTTTATTTAGGTTCCCTCCTTTCTCTAAATTACTATATTTATGTCAACTTTTGTAGTGTATGCCAGTAAAATTATTTAATCAGGCACAGAAAAACTAGTACAACTTGGAAAAGGTTAGATAGAATTTTTATTTGATCCTGAAGTTTTCCCCATTGTGAATACTACATTCTGCACAAACATTCATTTCATTGGCTTGTGTGGTGTGTATGGTTTTGGCTTCCAGTAACGCACTTGTTTGCAGTAATGAATCCTCAAGTTCAATTTCAGATTGTTTCCCACACAAAATTAAAACTAGACTTTGCAATTCTAGAGTACTGTGACCTTTTAAATTGTAAATCAAAAATTTTTCATTTTTAATGCTTACTGAATCATTTTCTTTCCCTAGTGAGAGTTAATATTTGAAAGTAGTAAGATTTGCTTTACAAATGTATATAAACACCTATGAAATTGTTCGTGGTGATAAATTGGAGTAGGTATTTTGATTTATCATCAAAGACTAACTTTGGGAGCCAGCACTCTCTGGGTTGAAATCTCAGCTCTCTTTATTGCTGTGTGCGCTTGAGAGGATTCTTCCCTGTGCCTCAGTTTCCTCTTGTGCAAAATGAGGACTGACAGGGTTGTTATGAGGATTAAGTGAGGTGAGACCTGTAGAGCACTTGGGAAGGGGCCTGGCACTTAGAGAAGTGCTAACTAAGCATTACCTTTGACTTAAATGCTCTTTGATTTACTTGGATTTTTTTCAAATTTATAACTGTACTATATTAATAAACATAATCTAAATAAGTTGCTGAAAACTTCTCAACAGTTATATGAATTACTGAGTCAACAAAGCTGTCATTGAACCCATGTAGTTTCAAAGCGCTATGCCTTTTTATACACATTTGTTGAATAATTAAGCATTAAACCTAAAGATTTATATTACAAAGAGAAAGATTAGGTATAATGATTTTACTTGGATCTATGGCTTGAAAGATTATTAAAAAGTGCAGGACACATTACAATAATGTGTGAAGCTCCATGATTGCCAGTATTTTCTCATATTTTATAAAATTTCGAAGCATAAGTGAATTGACAAGAAGTGTTTGTTATTAAATCGCCCGGCAATACTCTCAGTATTCTGTTCATTTAATTATAATCCTCCTAAGTAAGATGTTGAAATATAAATTTATATTATAATAAAATTGAAAGTAAAGTGAGGATTTTAAGGGAATAAGAAAAGAGGGAAAATTTTGATTAAAGGTGTTTGCAGCCTGCTGTGTGTATCTTGTGTCACTTACTTGCCATGTGTGCTGGTAAAAAGTGTCTTTTATGTAAAGCTGACTTGGCTGTGGAAGAGCTTATCTTTGAGTGATTTCATGGAATAATTTAGTAAGTAACATTGAAACCCTGAAAATACTTACCTTGTGGACACATTGCCATTTAAATGTCTTCATACTGGGGAAAGGTGTTTACATTTATATGCCTGAGTTTTAATCTGTTTTCAAATTAAAAAAATAATTTGTAAATGTGTACTTAAATCATTTAAATTCCTAAATTAACTATCAAACTACACTTTGTATAACAATAAAAGCTTTTTCATCATTATAGTGAAAAATAATCTTAGCTTAATATTTCTCTGTCCTCAGTGAGTGTAAAGGTTTCTAGTGGACGTGACATTAGGTTGTAGAGAGTCGGAAAACAGATCCTGTTGCCCTTTTCAATGCCATGGTAATGAATTTGGATTTTATATTAGCTGTAGTGAGGAGCTCTTGAAAGATTAGGCAGAGAAGAAAGAAGATCACTTAATATTATTTTACATGTAATTATCAAAATGTGATCAAAGGTAAAAAAATAAAGTTCATATTATTTTATGCATAACAACTTCTAAAATGTGATTGCTAAACGCAGAGGTGCTAGATGTTAGCAATTTTGGGGAAAATGTTGTAGGCTTTTAAACTGAACAGATACTGTTTATTGAGGACCTGTTTCCATGAAGCAATCAGGTATGTTCTTTACACATATCTTCACAGAAATTTTCTTGAAAGGATGGCATTATTTTCCCTCTTTTATAGTGGAGAAAATTTTAGACACAAGGAAAAATGAACTAGGGTCACAGAGTTAGGATTCAAAACCATGTCTGCTTGGCTTCATTTTCCCAAGGTGTTTTCCATTATGGCTCTTTTCAGGGGGGAGGCGAGAGGGGAAGGCTGAAAATTGAGGAAAGGAAAGCAATCTTCTAATCCACTGAGGGGCTGGGCTGCGCAGCCTGACTTCTGTCTTCCATGGGCTCATTTGTGGTAGTTCCTTAAGCGTGTTGACATCCCAGAGACCCGGCCTACACATGGAAGGTTTGATCAAGGCCTTGGAAGGTGCAGGGGCCCAGGATACATCTTTTTCTTAGGAAATTCAGATCTGGTTTTTCTTTCTAGATCTGAAATCAGTTTTCTGTAATTCCAGCCTGCTTTGCAAACTCATATCCCTAAGCCCACTCAGTTATGAATAATTACTGTGCAGAATGTTTTGAAAGAATCTGCTCCACATTTTACCGTAGTTTTGGCCATAAGAGCAGCTGACATGGTGGGGAGACCTGTGTAACAGAATATGGGGAGCGCTGGCTTACAAGCCCATGAGCAGAACCGAGGGAAAAACTGAAATTCCTGTAGGTCAAGAAATAAAAAGTGAGCAAGGAGGGGGTCGGGCACACCAAAGCAGCTGATGCCGCTAGAAGGGAAGCACCCAACTCACCTTCACTTGCATTCGCGCTTTTATTCAGATACTTGGACACGATGAGCAGGAAATTACACCAACCTGAGCTCCCAGCAGAGGAGCAGCGGCCACTGTGGATGGACAGAGAAGACAGATGACAGCGGGACACACAGGGAGGAAACAGTCTTCATAAAAAAACTGAAGAGGTGAGAGGGACATTTCAAGAGTGTGTGTGTGTGTGTGTGTGTGTGTGTGTGTGTGTCCTCACTGGAGGATATTTTTTCCATTACTTTTCAGAGTGGAAGGGGGTGGGGGTGGGGAGAAACAGAAACATAAACATGGATGTGAGAGACACACACTGACTGGTTGCCTCCCACACCAGCCCCGACTGGGGCCGGGGATCAAGCCTGCACCCGAGCTGCGTGTCCTTGGCTGGAATTGAACCCGGGACCCTTTAGTCCACAGGCTGACGCTGAGGCAAACTGGCCAGGGTGATACATTTAAAATATAAAGAGAAAAATTGGCAGCAGTGTTTAATTTGTAAATGATTTTAGCTGTCTATCATAGTTCTTGAAGTCATTTCAGGTCTAAATAATTTACCCACATGAATCTTTCTTCACAGCTATAATATACAAGTTGTTACATAAAATACTGAGACTCGTACCACAAACTATATGTATGAGCCAGTGTCTGCTCTTAAGGAGACGATTGTGAAAGTTACAGACACCACTTAACCCCCACAGCCCTCAGTGTGAGGTGGAGACTTTTTCAGTTTAGGTTTAGTAAAAATCACCCTGCCAGAGACAACCAGGCTGCACCCCCAGTCGGAGGGCAGGAGGGAGCCGCCCGTCCGAAAGCCAGGGCGACTCTCATGACCCGGGACCTGGTTTCTGTCGGGCTCCTGACTTGCTCTGACCTGCTTGGTGGTGGAAATACTGCAGAGGCTTCTTGTAAACACCAATGACAGTGACACTGTGCTCTCTAGGGATGGACGGCACGAGATGCTGCTTCTGGCAAAGGCCACAGAAGATGCTGAAGGAGAAGCTGGGACAGAGGGACAGCGGCGCAGAAGCAGAGGAGAGGGCGCCGAGAAGGTAGGTTTCCCTTCGCCTCTGATCTCGGCTGTTAGAGAAGCTTCTGCTGGTTTTGATTTTTGAAAGTACACTACACAGGACGACGACGGATCAGCTTCCCCAAAGATCTGCGTTATACGAAGCTGAAAGTTAAGGAAATTTTTACTATAGATCTGTCATTATTATATTTTGACTATAATATAAAAAGTATTGCACTATTATTTGATGTAACTACTTTTGAATTTTTCTCACACCATAAACTATACTTCCAATCCCTGACGAAAAATAAATTATATAACTGACTTTTTCTTACAATCAGAATTTCTTGGGAAAAGTTCTCAATTGTTACCACCAGTTAATTTTGGAGTAAGTGCTTTGAATTTTCAATAATATATAATATTTTATGATTTAGAGTCTCAGTCTGTTTTTTTGTTTTTGTTTTTTTATAAAATATATTTGTACTGATTTCAGAAAGAGGAAAAAGAGGGAGAGAGAAACATCAATGATGAGAGAGTCATTGATCGGCTGCCTCCTGCAGGCCCCTTACTTGGGATCGTGGCTGCAACACAGGCATGTGCCCTGAAGGAGAAGGAACCCCGATCTCATGGATCCTAGGTCAATGCTCAACCGCTGAGCCACCCCGGCCATGCTAGAGTCTAAATCTGTTTAAGAGAAAAATAGCTTGTAATTCCAGTGCCACCCTATTAACTTACTGGTATACACACACACACACAATATTTCTCTGAATGTTCATGTATTCCAATAAATAAATAAGCTCATGTTGTTATGCCTCAGAGGCTGTTTTGTAGATTGCTTTTTTTTAATCCTCACCTGAGGATATTTTTTCCGTTCCTTTTGAGAGAGCGTGGAAGGGGAGAGAGGGGGAAGAAACATTGATGTTGGAGAGACACATTGATCGGTTGCCTCCCACACACACCCCGACAGGGCCAGGGACTGAGCCTCACTCAAGGAACGTGCCCTTGGCCGGAATCGAACCCGGAACCCTTCAGTCCTTGAGCCAGTGCTCTGACCACTGAACCAAACTGGCTAGGGCTGTTCTTTTTTTAAGTTGTTATACCTAATCTAAGCCCTTTAACATAGACATACAAATTTTAGAATCGGCTTGTCAGTTTCTAACAGGAAATCTTCCCGACAGTTTCACTGGAAATGTGTTGACTCAATAGGTTTGTTTGGAATCAGTTCATCTATCGATAATACTGAGTTTTCCAACTCATGAACCAAATATGTCTCTCCATTTATTTAGGTTTCCTTAACTTTTCTTATCGATGTTATGAGTTTGTAGTGTACAAGTCTTACACATCTTTTTGATGTAATCATCCCTAGGTATTTCATAATTTTCACTATTATTATTTGTGTTTTTTCCAAATTAGATGTTATAGAAAACCAATATTATATTCATCTTATATTCTGGGTTATTAGAAATATTTATTTAGTTCTAGTAGTCTTTTTTCAGATAACAATTGATATTCTACACAAGTGATCATATTGTCTGTAAACAGAGGTAGTTTTATTTTTTCTTTTCAAATTCTCATCTTTTTTGTATTTCTTTTCTTGCCTGATAGCGTGGACTAGAACCTCCAGTATAGTGTAGAATAGAATCTGTGATAATAAACATTATCAAATACGTCTTTGTCCCTCCTGTCTACAGACACATGAGGCTGCTTGATGCTGTCCCCCATCTCCCTGAGACTCTCTTCCTTTTGTAATTTTTTACTTTTTCTCTTTTTCTTTTAGATGGTTTCTGTTCCTCAACAAACATTAGTTTCTTCTTTTGAATTGTCTACTAGGCTGTTAATGTATCCATTGTATTACTGTCTCACACATTTAAAAATTTATTTAGGTCCTTTTTATATCTTTTATGTCCCTTCTTTGACTTGCGAATATGTGGGATATGAATATGTTATCTAAGTTAATGTTCTTTTCTTTAATTCTAACATTTGTGTCATTTCTGGGTCATTTTGGATGAATTTACTCATTTTATGGGTCATATTTCCCTGCTTCTTGATATGCTTAGTAGTCTTTGATTGGCTGCCAGGTACCATGAATTTTACTTTTTGGGTGCTGAGTATTTTTATGTTCTTATAAATGTCTTTAGCTTTTCCCTTGGATGTAGATAATTTATTTACAAACAGTTTGATTGTTATAGGTCTTGCCTTTTAAAACCTGTTAGATGGAGCCAGAAGCATGTTCAATCTGGGGCTCCTTATTCCCGGCCCTGAGGCAAGGCCCATTTACTGCTCTGCCCAGTGCACTGTGAGTGGCATTTCCCAGAGTGGCTGTTGAGAATGGACATGATAGGTGGGGGAGGGGCGCTGTTCTCCCTGATCCTCTGGGATGGTCCTGTCCGTGGCCTTGGGTAGTTTTTTTCACACGCATGCACTGATCCATTCTCTTGCTGAGTACACTGGGGATCCCTGTGAGGAGTTCTGGGGTTCTTGCTCTGTGCAATTACATCCTTTCTGGTGCATCGAAGATCAATAGTAGTCCAGAGATTCACAGACAGAAGTCACATTTCATGTATTATATTATGTTTACTCAGAAATCCTCCGGTTGAAGATGATTTAGAAATTCCCTGGGCTTCCCAGGACAGCTGTGGATTAAGAGACCCTTTCTCATCTGAAACTGGACTAGTTCCCCAAATATGTGCAGTGAAGTAAATTGTGTTACTAAGTGTTAAATATATGTATTCATCAAGTTTGACCATAATTGGGATTTATCCCTTACTTACTGCTCTCCCACATTTGTACTCAGAGTAACCTTACAAGTCACAAGACAGGAAATACTGTTCATTTCCAATGTACTCTCATATTATAAATATTTGTTTTGCATTTCTAAGTAGTAATTTGATGTTAACCAATATATTTTCTTTAATGTTTTAGAAACAACCCCTTTTAGAAAAGAATGAACTCTCACAAGAAACTGGCTTCAAAAGAGAAGAGATGGGACAATATACATCTGATGACAGAGGACAAGATGGAAGAAGACACTGTGAACCCAAGAACATGAAGCGTTGATGTGATTCTGTACAAACTGTTTTCCATGTATTTACATTATATTCTTTTGTAAAACTTTACTTACACTTGTTGTACTTGCTTTGTACCGGGCACTGCTCTAAGCATTTCTCTATTTCAGTTCAAGGTGATAAGCAGACATATATGCAAAACACAAACAGAGGCTCTTGCCCAGTGTTTCTGTGGACAGGCCGGCCTGTGCTGCAGCTGTGGGCAATTTCCCTGTACTGAAAATAATGCATTTTTTGCTACTGAAACTTGAAAAAGTTGTGTGTAAGATAATGGCTATTATATATCACTATAGTTTTGTGCTGTGTTGCCAGCCAGAAAGAATAATAGACAGAAGCAGAGAAAAACAAAGGGAAGAAGGGAGGAGGGGGAGGGTCCCAGGAGGGAGGGAGGGAGGAGGGGGAGGGAGGGAGGAGGGGGAGGGAGGGAGGAGGGGAGAAAGAATGGAAGGAAAAAAGAAGGAAATGAAGAAAGTTTCAAGGAGGAACAGTCAGGACTTTGCTATGCCTGATCTCTACCAGCTTCCTTTTATTTATAATATTATAAAATATAGGGGATTTTGTCAAGTCAATTTAATTAATAATATTAATTAAAATTTCATGGCCTGAATGCAAAAAATGTAGACGTGTTTTAATTATCTGTGACGATGTGGTTTTGGGAAGAACATGCTCACCCTCCCTGCGGCTGCCATCAGAGCGTCCCCTCAGTCCCCTCTGTCCCACTGACCCTGTGTCAGGTGAGAGCCTGCCGGGGCCACTCCAGCCAATTACTGACTCGCCTCCACTGGCTCTTAATTTAACCTTCAAATCCATTTTGTAAACTGCTGCCTATTGATACTTTTTTAAACTCTCTTCAAATTCTTTCTTTTCCTGACCTCAAAACTTAAAGATCCCCATGACTTTCAAATGAAGCTGAGACGTCTTAGGCCGCCATTCATCGTGGTCACCGCCATCTAGAGTCCACACCAAACCTAACTTTCACTTTATTTCACACATTTCCTTGGAGGCAGCTCTGATCTAATCATTATACAGTCAGGCTCTTGAGCCAAACTGCTGGAGTCCAAGTCCTGCTTTACCATTTTCTAACCAGGTAAATAGCTTGGAAAATTACCTCTCCAAGCCAGTTTCCTCCTAAATAATTCCTATAAAGTGTTTGAAAGATCTCGCCTTACGAAGCACTCAATTTATTTCATTGTCCAATCAAAGGGGACTACTGACCATTCCTCAAACACAAATTACCTTTCATAACTTCTGTGCCTCTTTTCCAATTTTCTCAGCCTGGACTGACGTGCTCACCGACCATCTCTCCAGTCCTACAATTCTTTAAGCTCCGCTGTGAATGAAACTCCAGAAAGTCTTTGGTAATAAACCGAATCGGAACACCCCCTCCTCTGAGTCCCTATAGAACTTTGCATCATTCTTTTTTATTTTTTATATATTCAAAGCCCGCTGTTCTTTTACTTATTTTGATTGATCCTAGAGAGAGGAAGGGAGGGAGGAAGAGGGAAACATCAATCAGTGGCCTCCAGTATTTGCCCCGATTGGGGATGGAACCCACAGCCCAGGTTTGTGCCCTGAGCAGGAATCAAACCCGCCGCCTTCTGATGTGCAGGGCGACACTCCGACCAGCTGAGCCCCACCAGCCAGGCCTGCTCTGTGTCATTCCTGACACACTCACACCCTTCCCGTGGCCTGAGTCACCCGCAGTGCTGTGGCCTCTGTCCTCGGGGCGCCTGGTGCCGTGGGAATCGGGGTCAGTGTAGACTGAGGCGGGTTTGCTGAGTGAACTGCCTCGGGCTGCTCAGCCCTGAGGGGTGACAGCAGGGTCAGGCCCCGGGAGGCCCGTCAGTGCCTGGACATGCCTTACTCTTGTCAACTTTGTCACTTAATAGGAAAAAGTTCCAGCAGACATTTTAAACACCTGTTACCTCAAATCCCCTTCTTTTGAAGAAGTAGAATATAGATAATTTCACATATTATCGAGGTGACAGAGGCTCAGAGCACTTGCTTCACAAGTGAAATGAAGTTGTCCCCGTGCAGGGAGGCTGTCATCCTCCACACAGCAGACGGCTTCAGAGGGACGCGGAGAGAATGGGACAGGAGGGGACACCGTGCGAATCTGCCCCAGAGGGGACGATCGCGCCCCGTGTCCTGTCTCCTTCGGCTCAATGTAATGCACAGGGACCCGCAGTGACCGACAGCCACCAGCTCTGTGCGGTGAGCGGTGCGGCTCATGCCCGCGGAGCGGGACAGACACACGGACAACAAATCTCAAGGCGCCGGTCACGTCATGTGGGAGGCACATAAATCCATTTGCAAAGAATTAAATACAAAATCTTCTGTAATGAAAACAGAGAGCTGTACAACTAATGGAAATGACAATAAAGAACAATAAAGAACTCTGCTACGTCAACATCAGGGAAAAGAGTCTGGAAGTCACATAAAAGAACATGTGAAGGAACGTTTTTAAAAATCCTGGTATATAAGTAGAAGTCTGGAGGTGCTGTGGGAAATTGAAATAGTCATATTAGCTCTGAGTAACATTCTTTTTTTCTTTTATAAAATATTATTGAGGTTAAAATTGGTAAAATTAAATACCTTGTAGAATTCAAATATTCATTTTTTATTATTTGTTTTAATATGAATTTTTCACATTAAATATCACTTATATCTCAGTCACAGATTTTCAAGCACTTTTAACCACTGAAATGCTTTGAACAATGGTAAATTTAGCAATGTTACAATAGGAATTATATAAAAGCCCGTATTACAAGCCCCCTTTCTTTTACTACATTACATGCGTTTGGGGTAGGGAAGTTCTGAAACATGAATTTCGTTTTACTTCTTTGGCTTCCAGGGAAGCGCTTAGTCTCTCAGTTGCATAACCCCTCACTATAGTAGATTATATAATCACATGCTGTGAAAAAATCATCAGAATCTTTTACACATTTCCAGGTTTACAGTTATGATTTTGTCAATTTTTTTTAGCAAACATTGGAAAGGAAACAAAATAATTTTTAATTTTCTCACAAGTATCCATTCAGTAGTCTAAATATGCTCCTCAAACGTTCACATTGCAGATGTATTTGGGAATTGCTTAATGTTATGCTTCTATGTTATGTTTTGATAAGCTGGGAGTTCATGTTTAATTATTAATAAAACATATTAGGTAATAATTACATTGTTCTGATGACTATCATAGCACCATAACCAATATATTTAGGCCATTTACACAAAATGAATTAAATTATTATTGCATTTCATGGAAAGTAAGATGATTAATATTTAAACAAAATGAATTTTTACATAACAAAAGGTCATTGTCTATCCTCAATGTCATTCATTTTACAGGTAAAGATCATGTTTCAAAACCCTTTTCTAACGCATTCTTAGTGAGTAAACAGAGGCAGCACATTCCCAAGACCCTGTAACAATTCCCTAATCAGATATGAGATAAGTAAGCAACAAATCCTCTTTCATTTCTGTCAAATATTCCATGAATTAGGCACCATCTGATTGGAGAATACGACCTGTTATACAACAATTGTTTCTGTTTTTTTAAAATTTATTTTTATTTATTCATTTATTTTTAAATGTTTAAAATGCATATTTATTTATTTGTTTATTTTTGTTTAAAATATTACAAATGTGTCTTTTTCTCCCCAATGACCCAATCAACCCCGTCCCATCCCCCTGCCCAGTCCCTCTCCCCACCACTGTCCCTGTCCCTGGGTTGTGCATATAAATTCTTTGGTTACTCTCTCCCCTCCACCCACCCGCCCTCCTGCATCCCTCTGACATTCGTCAGTCTCATTTATGCTTCCATGTCATTGAATCTATTCTGTTCATCAGTTTATTAAGTTCTTTAGATTCCACATATAAGTGAGATCCTGTGATGTTTGCCTTTCTCTGCCTGGCTTTTTCACTCAGCATAATTTTCTACAGGTCCATCCATACTGTCCCAAAGGGTACGAGATCCTCCTTCTTTACAGCTGCGTAGTGTTCCATGGTGTGAATGTCCCACAGCTTTTTATCCACTCATCTCCTGATGGGCACATGGGCTGTTTCCAGATCTTAGCTATTGTAAACTGTGCTGCTATGAACATCGGGGTGCATATATTCTTTCTGATTGTTTCAGGATTCTTAGGGTACATTCCTAGGAGGGGAATCACTGGGTCAAAAGGCAGCTTCATTTTTAATTTTTTGAGGAACCTCCCTACTGTTTTCCATAGTGGCTGCCCCAGTCTGCATTCCCACCAGCAGTGCACTAGGGTCCCCTTTCTCCACACCCTCCCAGCACATGTCGTTTGTTGATTTGTTGATGGAGCCATTCTGACAGGTGCGAAGTGAGACCTCACTGGTTTTAATTTGCATCTCTCTGATGATTAGGGATGTGAGCATTTTCTCATGTGTCTCTGGGCCATCTGTGTGTCCTCTTTGGAGAAGTGTCCGTTCAGGTCTTTTGCCCATTTCTTAATTGGGTTGTTTGTCTTCCTCTTGCTGAGTAGGATGAGTTCTTTGTACACTTTGGAAATTAGCCCCTTATCAGATACATTCTTGGCAAATCTGTTTGCCCAGTCCATTGGGTCCCTTTGTATTTTGAGGCTGTTTTCTTTTGCTGTGCAGAAGCTTTTTAGTTTGATGTAGTCCCGTATGTTTATTTTTTCTTTGGTTTCTCTTGCCCTAGGAGATGCATCAGTGAAAATTCCAGTACATGGGATGTCTGTGACTTTACTGCCTATGTTCTCTTCCAGGATTTTTATGGTTTCATGACTTACTTTTAAGTCTTTTATCCATTTTGGGTTTATTTTTGTTTATGGTGAAAGTTAGTGATCTAGTTTCATTTTTTTGCATGTATCTGTCCAAATTTCCCAGCACCACTTATTGAAGAGACTGTCCTTACTCCATTGGATGCTCTTGCCTCCTCTGTCGAATATTAAGTGACCATAATGGAGAGGGTCTTTTTCTGGGGACTGTGTTCTGTTCCGTTGATCTATATGCCTGTTGTTGTACCAATACCAAGCCATTTTGATTACAATGTCTTTGTAGCACAGTTTGATGTCCCGAAAAGTGATCCCTCCCACTCTGCTCTTTTTTCTCAGTATGGCTGCATCTATTAGGGGTCTTTTTTGGTTCTATATAAATTTTCAACATGTTTGTTCTATGTCTGTGAAATATGCTGTGGGTATTCTAATAGGAATTGAATTTATAAATTGCTTTGGGTAGAATGGACATTTTAAGGATATTAGTTCTTCCAATCCGTGAGCATGGTGTATTCTTCCACTTGTTTACATCTTCCTCTATTTCTTTCCTGAGTGTCCCATACTTTTCCAAATACAGGTCTTTTACATCCTTGGTTAAGTTTATTCCTAGGTATCTTATTTTTTTAGTTGCAATTATAAATCGTATTGCTTTTTTAGTTTCTCTCTGAAAGTTCGCTGTTGGTCTATAAGAATGCCATTGATTTCCAGATGTTGATTTTGTATCCAGCTACTTCCCAAATTCATTTATCAAATCTAGTAGTACTTTGATGCAATCTTTAGGGTTTTCTATGTATAATTTCATGTCATCTGCAAATAATGACAGTTTTACATCCTCCTTTCCAATTTGGGTACCTTTTATGTTTTCTTCCTGTCTGATGGCTGTGGCAAGGACTTCCAGTACTATGTTGAATAAGAGTGGTGAAAGTGGACATCCCTGTCTTGTTCCTGTTTTTAAGGGAAATGGTTTTAGTTTTTCACCATTGAGTATGATGTTGGCTATAAGTTTGTCATATATGGCCTTTATTATGTTGAGGTATGTTCCCTCTATTCCCACTCTGCTGAGAGTTTTTATCAGAAATGGGTGCTGAATTTTGTCAAATGCTTTTCCTGCATCTGTTGATATGATCATATGATTTTTGTCCTTCATTTTGTTTATGTGATGTATCACATTTATTGATTTGCAGATGTTGTACCAGCCTTGCATCCCCAGAATACATCCCACTTGGTCATGATGTATGATCTTTTTAATATATTGCTGGATCCGGTTTGCTAGTATTTTAGTGAGGATTTTAGCATCTATGTTCATCAGGGATATTGGCCTGTAATTTTCTTTCTTTGTGGTGTCTTTATCTGTTTTGGGGATTAGCATGATACTGTCCTCATAAAAAGAGTTTGGGAGTTTTCCCTCCTCTTGAATTTTCTGGAATAGTTTGAATAGAATAGGTGTTAATTCTTCTTTAAATGTTTGGTTAAAACTCACCTGTAAATCCATCTGGTCCAGGACTTGTTTACTGGGAGTTTTTTGATTACTGCTTCAATTTCATTAGTTGTTATCGGCCTATTCAGGTTTTCTGCCTCTTCTTGATTCAGCTTTGGAAGGTTGTATGCTTCTAGGAATTTGTCCACTTCCCCCCTGTTGTCCAGTTTGTTGGCATATAGTTGCTCATAGAATTTTCTTACAATCCTTTGCATTTCTATTGGGTCAGTTGTTATACTGCCTCTTTCAATTCTGATTTTATTTATTTGGGTCCTCTCTCTTTGTTTCTTCATGAGTCTGGCTAAAAGTGTATCAATCTTATTTATCTTTTCAAAGAACCAGCTCTTGGTTTCATTGATTTTTTGTATTTTTTTTTTTTAGTTTCTATGTCATTAATTTCTGCTCTGATCTTTATTATTTCCTTTCTTCTACTTCTTCAGGGCTTTTTTTGCTGTTCTCGTTCCAGTTCTTTTAGTTATTATGTTAGATGGTTCATTAGATCTTTTTCTTGTTTCTTGCCATAGGCCTGTAATGCTATGAATTTTCCTGTGAGGACTGCTTTTGTTGTGTCCCATAGATTTGGGGTTGTCTCTTCATTTTCATTTTTTTCCATGAAGTGTTTGATTTCTTCCTTGATCTTATTGGTAACCCATTCATTGCTTAATAGCATCCTATTTAGCTTCCATGCGTTTGAATATTTTTTAGTTTTTTTATACTGCTTGATTTCTAGTTTCATGGCATTGTGATCTGAAAAAATACTTGATATGACTTCATTCTTTTTGTATTTGTAGAGACTTGCCTCGTACCCTAAAATGTGATCTATTTTTGAGAATGTTCCATGTGCACTTGAGAAGAATGTGTATTTTGCTGCTTTGGGGTGAAATGTTCTGTAAGTGTCAATTAAATCCATTAGGTCTAGTGAGTCATTTAGGCCTGTGTTTCCCTGTTGATTTTTTTGTCTTGATGACGTGTCCAGTGCTGGTGTCCAGTGCTGACAGTGAGTGGGGTGTTAAAGTCCCCCACTATGATTGTGTTGCTATCAATCTCCCCCTTAAAGACCACTAAGAAATTTTTTATATATTTAGGTGCTCCTATATTGGGTGCATAAATATTTTTAAGTGTTATTTCCTCCTGTTGGATTGATCCCTTCAGTATTATGTAGTGACCATCTTTGTCTCTTGTTATGGTCTTTATTTTAAAGTCTGTTTTGTCAGAAATAAGAATTGTTACTCCAGCTTCCTTTTCCTTTCCATTTGCATGGAACATTTTATTCCATCTCTTCACTTTTAGCCTGTGTGAGTCTTTTGCTCTCAGGTGGGTCTCTTGTAGACAGCATATATTTGGGTCCTGTTTTCTAATCCATTCAGCTACCCTATGTCTTTTGATTGGACCATTTATTCCATTTACATGTAAGGTTACTATTGATATCAACTTATTTAATGCCATTTTCCCCCTTTATGCTGTTGTTCCTTTCTCTCATTATTCTTTCTTTTTCTTAAAGCAGTCCTTTTGCATTTCTTGTTGTGTTGGTTTGGTGGTACTGAATTCCTTTAGCCTTTTTTGTCTGAGAAGCTCTTTATTTCCCCTTCAATTTTAAATGATAGCCTTGCTGGATAAAGCAATCTTGGTTGCATTTTCTTGCTTTTCATTACCTGGAGAACTTCATGCCACTCCCTTCTGGCCTGAAGAGTTTGTTGAGAAATCAGCTGTCAGCCTTATGGGGGTTCCCTTGTAGGTCACTGCTTATCTCTCTCTTGCAGCCCTTAATATTTTCTCTTTGTCCTTGACATTTGCCATTTTAATTATGATGTATCTTGGAGTGGGTCTCTTTGGCTTCCTCTTGCCTGGAACCCTCTGTGCTTCCTGAACTTGTGTGGCTTTCTCCCTCGCCAGCCTAGGGAAGATTCCTATCATTATTTCCTCCACCAAGTTCTCTATCCCTTGCTCTTTCCTCCCCCTCTGGTACTCCTATAATGTGAATGTTGTTTCACTTCATGTTTTCTCAAAGCTCCCTTAGACTGTCCTCATGCTTCTAAGTGTTCTTTTCTTTTTGCTGTTCTGATTGAGTGATTTTTTCTACCTTGTCTTCTAAGTCACTTATTCTATCCTCTGCTTCATTGAGCCTGCTTTTAATTCCTTCCAGTGCATTCTTGATATCAGATACAGCATTCTTTATCTCTGTCTGAGTTTTGTTTATGTTATGTATCTCTTTTTTCATGTTTTCACTAAGGTCCTCGATCTTATCATCTAGTGTCTTCTTAAGTTCCTTGAACATCTTCATAATCAATACTCTGAACTCTGTTTCTGATAACTTGCTTAACTCCATCTCATCAAAGTCTTTTTCTGGTGATGTTTCCATTTCTTTAATTTGGGGGTTCTTTGTCTCCCCATTTTGGTAGGTCTTAGTGTTTGTATTTATATATTAGGTATGTTTGCTGTCTCCCAGTCTTGTGGAGAGGGATTTTGTATTGTGAGACTGGTGGAGCCCAGAGGTGTGTTTTCCTTATACTTCTGAGCTCTTTGCTCTAGGTGTGTCCCTTTTGTGGGTGTCCCTTTTGTGGGTTCTTTGTGTTCTTCTGTTGTGGTTGGGCCTAGAGTGTTGTTGACCAGTCCTTGGGAAGACTCTCCTCTCAGGTTGGCTAACTGTGTGTTTCAGCCCCAACCTCATCATGTAAGCTGTTGTACGGGTGCTGTCAAGCAGGACAATACCCAACTAAATTTCCAGGAAACAAGGGGTACCTTACAAATTATCTTGACAGTAACAATGAAAACAACCCAAGTGAAAATAGAACTGGGAGAGTGAAGGGAGAACACAAGTTCTAGAGGGGGAAAAAATAGCTTAAAAAAAGAGAACGAAAAGTAAAGCTGAGAGAGAGAGAAGTAGATTGTTGTTAATAGTGACTAAAATTTAGAAAATAATAATAATAAACTAAATGTAAAAAATAGAGAAGCTACTGGGAGATAATAGAGGCAGAGAAAAGATTCTGAAAGAAGGGCCAGCAAAAAATTAATGGAGAGAATAGGAATAAGATAATAGTTGAAAATGAAAAACTAAAAATACATTAAAGAGAAAAAGAGAAACTGACAATCTAACAAAAAGATGAGAGCACAGAAGGTAGGAAAACAAAAGAAAGAAGGAAAAGAAGAAAAAAGAAAAAAGAAAAAAGTTATGCCAATGGATCGAGAGGAGAGAGAGAGAGGTAAAGCCCAAGCAGGAAGGGAGTCCCATAAGAGATTTGGGGGAAACTACAGAAAAAAAGCAGTAAACTTGTTGGTTATAATGATAAAGTCCCAGCCATTAAGCAGGAATATCAAGAAAGTCTTGATTTTGGAAGCAAGGATAAAACAAAACAAAGCAAAGAAACAAGGCAAAACAGAGAAACAAAACAAAAAAACAAGCTAAGCAAAACAAAATTCTTTAAAAACATAAAACAAAATTTTAAAAAATTAATTAAAAATTTTAAAAACTTTTTAAAATTATTATAAAATTTAACAAGAAGTAAAAACAAATAATTTTTCCCCTTGCTCTTCTTCCTAAGGGAAAAAGAGAAAAAACAAACAAAGAGAAAGTGTCAATCAGGTGGGTTTCTTCTGGGCAGCTTATGTTGTCTGAGGGTCACTGTTTTGTGTGCTGATTTCCGTTCTCCTGGGAGGTGATTGTGTATCAGCCAATGTGAGGAGCCGTCTAGGTTTGGCTCTGGTGTCCTTAGGTAGATGGTTGATCTGAGGCTCTCCGTGGACCATCTCCTCTTGTCAGCTATTTTGCAACTTTGTAGTTGCCTGGTCTTGCTCCAGAGTCTTCTGTAGAGTCTTTAGGGTTCGGGGTGGCTAGTGTAGCTCAGGGTATCACCCCCTTAGAGGTGTCGCTGTTCAGGCGCTCATTCTGCCGGAATTAGTCTCTGCCCCACCGCCAGCTCCTCAGTCCCTACCTTGTCCCCTGATTCTAGTTCCCCAGGCTCTGGCCTGCTGCAGCTTCAGATTGATTTCAGCCTGTTGCCTTTTCTGTATGGGCCGTTTCAGCAGCCTGGGCTCAGTGGGTTTGATTAAAGAACATTCTGGTGGGCCCTTTGCCTGCCCAACCCCCAGCAGGAGTTTTCCTCGTTTCCTCCAGTTCCCAAACTACAGTCCCTGAGAGCCTTATTCTTGCGATGTCCTCCTGTGAGCTGCTCTCCCTTCCCCCTCAGGACTGAGCCCTGCGGGGGTGTCTGGGGCCTCAGTGAGCAGGACCCGCCCCTTTCCTGTTGGGGGCGGTGCTCCCGGCTGCAGGAGAGGCCATCGGGCTCCGCCCCTCTCTGCTCAGCTCTGGTTGGCTGGTCGCACCAGGCCCGCCCCTCAGTCTACTGTGCAGACCCCAATCCCAGCCTCCGCTGGTCTGTCTGCACAGTGCAGGCGGGGAAGGTGGGGGCCACTTCCATGATCAGGCTCAAAAATGCACAAAGTTGCTCTGCTGTGTGTAGCACACAGGCGGAGAGTCCGCCCTGCAAGGTCCGGCCGCAGGCGCAACACGGCAGCCAGCGGGAGGGGACCCAAAGTCAGCTCCACGCAGCTCCCAAGCTGGGGCTGCTCCACGCGCCACCACGGTGCCCCCAAGGGCCGGTCACAAATCCTAGAGTCTCCGCACCGGGAGCTCAGGGCGGGAGGGCTCCTCCCCCTCCCCGCACCGTGCGGATCCAATGCTCTCGGGGGCTCAACACAATGCCTTACAGGCAGGCAGAGGGTCCCTGTGTGCGGCCACTCAGCCCCAACCCCTGGTTCCTTACACTCAGACGCCACACACCCTGGGACAGCCTTTCCCATGGTCAGCATTAGACACCGGTCGAGTCTGCCACTAGAAGGTTTGCTTCCTTAGGAAGGCACCGTCCCCTCCCCCTGGACCCACCGCACCCCTGGGGCCCTCTGCCCTGTGTGCCAGGTGCTCTTTCCCCTCTCGTGGCTCCAGGTGTGAGGTCCCCGCCCCTGGATGCCGTTCTGTTCTTTCTGATGGGGTCAGTTCTCATAGAGCTCGTTCATTTTTTATGTTCAAGTCTCTCTCTTTTTCCCTCTGCTTCATTTCTACATTTCTACCTTCAATATCACTGATCCTTTCCTACCTTCAGTTGTATTTTCTGTGCTCACTAGTTTATATTTGATCTCTTTTACTGAGTTCTACATCTGCAGGATTTCTGTTTGGTTCTTTTTTAAAGTTTCAATCTCTTTAATGAAGTACTCTTTTTTTGTGGGTTGTGTGTGTGTTTTAAATGTCTTTATTGATTTCAGAGAGAGGAAGGGAAAGGGAGAGAGAGAGATAGAAACATCAATGGTGACAGAGTCATCGATCAGCTGCCTCCTGCGCACCCCCCACTGGGGGATCGAACCCGCACCCCAGGCATATGCGCAGCCTCTGAGCTGGACAAAGTACTCATTTTGTTCATTGTTTTCTGAGCTTGCTAAATTGCCTGTCTGTATTTCCTCGTGTGTCGTTGAGTATTTTCAGAACTGCAATCTTGAATTCTGTCATTTATGTCACATAGTTCAGTGTCTCTGTTTTCTGGAGATTTTTCATTTTCCTTCCAATAAGCCTTACCACCTCCATGGTATTGGTTATTCGTGGTATTGATGGATTTCTTCTCTGTCTAGGCACAATGTGTGAGTGGAAGTTCTCTAGCGGACTAATGTGAAGAGGTCTTTCTATCCTAGTAGGTGGCACTGAGTCACAAGTTCTTTTCAGCTCTGTGGAATCCCAGTATTGACCTGCAGCCTCTGGCTGGGTCAGTGTAGCTGCAATGCATCGGGGTGGGAGTGGCTGTGGAAAGCCACCAGCTGCTTTGTTGCTTTGTCCTCCCAGGAATGGTGATCTGGGTCCTATACCAGGTCTCTCCTACACGCCAACCCTGGAACCAGTCACAGAGTGCACCCTTCACTCAGAGAAATGGGATTGTGCAGGGCTAGTTCTCGGGCTCACAGACAATGTGCGCCACAGCCCAGCACCACGGGCAAAGGAAGGCACGTTCTGGGAGGCTAGGGGAGCAATGAGGCCCCATTGCTTTGTTTCTCCATCTGAAATGCCGACAACTTGACGACCGCAGCCATACACTTGTGCTGTGTGTCCTTGCCCAGGTTTCTTGGCTCCGCCACAGCTCATACTGCTCACTCCTGCTGGTGCCCAAGCCTCTGTGCTACTCCCAGCTGAAGAGAGAGTCGGCCGCCACCAGGCGCCTCGCCTCTCCGCAAAGCCCTGCTGCGAGCTCCCAGCTGCCAGGCGGCACCCTTGGCTCCTGTCAGCCCCTCTCCCCTCTGCCTTCCCCTTTTGCTCCACTTGCCCACCTTCACATGTTTCAGTGCATGGATCTCTCAGGTGTTGGGCGTTGAGCAGGGGACCCTTGGTTGAGTTATAGCTGCTCAAATTGTTGAAACTTCAAGGGGAGAGGCCAAGAGGATCTCTCACGCTGCCAATCCTCTGACATCACCTGCCAAAGAGCTAAATGAGCATTTTATATGATTGCATTTTCTTTCCTTTTTTAGCACATCAATTATACTTCTTTTTTTACATGCTAGCAATTGGTTCCAGGGCTCAGGTAAGAAATACACAGGATAAACATGGAACATCTTATCACACCAGAAAACAAGGATGTTATCATAAACTAGGCTCATGCCCAAAGAAGCTGATATGAATAAAACCTCACTGGCCAAATACAGGACACTTTGTACATCAGTAAGGATAATAAATGCAATTGTATAAAACAAAATATGCTTAAATTCAAGAGTTCATACTGACACCTACATAATCAAGCCCAGTGCTTGTCTTTGGAGCATGCTAGGGAACCCATCATTAGTTGGCCTTTCTGTATCTCAGGATAACCAAATAATTAATAATAGGAAGTTTTCTTTTCTGGAAGGATTCCTAACAAAAGAGTGATAGGATTAGATTATCATCATTTGCAGCCTTATTGAATCAGTGCAGTGGGTCAAGGTGGTGATTGTCAGTGGTTACTGATACTACAAAAAGAGACCTGGTGGAAGGACATAACACTTGCCTCCTGGTAGCAAGTATTTTTATCAAATCTGAATCAAGCACGAGATTTACAGAAACACAAGGGACACAGCAACATATTAAACAATACCACAGAGATGCAATCAGCAAAATGCAGACTGGGAAACACTGCAGAATAAATTATCTGGTTACTTCAACTAAAACAAAGCAAAAAATTGCAAGAAAAAAAGATGTACCCAGATATCAAAAGAAACTAAAGAGGGCCTAGCTGAATAGCTCAGTTGATTAGAGTGTCATCCTGAAAAGCCAAGGTTGGGGGTCGGGTCTCCAGTCAGGGCACGTACAGTAATCAACCAGTGAATGCACAAATAAGTGGAACGATGCATCAGTGTCTCTCTCTCTCTCCCTCTCTCCCTCTTTCCTTTTCTCCCTTTCTCTAAAATCAATAAAAAAAATTTTAAAAAAACACATGAGATTTTGTCAGCTAATTTTAATGTACAGTCCTTATGTGTTTCTCAATTCAAATAAACAATAAAATAATGATGCTGACATAAAATAGGAAAAATTTGAAAACTGGCTATTTGATTTCATGCATTAGGGAGTTCATTGTTAATTCTCTTAAGGTGAAATGGTATCATGTGCATATGCTTTAAATTATTAATGCTTGGAGATGCATACAAAAATCTGTAAATTAAATGAAACAATGTCTGGGAATATTTTTAAATACTTGGGGATATATAAATTATACCTCAATTAAAATAGTAACTAGGAACATGGGGGAAGTGTGTAGGGGTGTAGATGGAAGCAAGATTGGTCATGCACTGATGATTAATAAGCTAGTTGAATGGTAAATAAGGTTCATTAAACTATGCCCTTTACTTTGGTAAATGTTTGAGAATTACAACAGACAGAAAAAGCTCTGTAGGAGTACAATGAAACTATTATACTTATTAGCTGTGCCCCAAAGTACTGGGTACATAGTGAGTATTAGATGGACACTTACAAATTCATTAAAATATTATCAAGATTTTTTAGTTATTGAGAATAACCCACAATTTACCAAAAATACTTTATTATTCCATTAAGGTTATTAATTAGAACAAAAATGATCACAGAGCTGCTGTTACAAAGAATAGGTCCAGTTTATTTGGTTAAAAAATACTTTTATATATAATCATTATTATGCAATTCAGGATTGTCATCAACATGTAGATGGTCATTAAGAATTTATCAAATTGATTATTCCATGTTGAGTTCAATAATAGAAGTATTCATTAATTAATTTTTTCCTAATTAAGGCGAGCAGCTGACTCTGAGATCTCTCGCCCGAGAAGGAGTAGGTGAGTAGCCTGCTTTCTCCACGCAGAATGCTTCTGGAGAGGATGCTGGAGACCTTGCTGCAGAAGATACACCTGCAAACAATTTAAGTAGGCAAGTATAGATTTTCTTCGTTAGGACCCTTATCAATTTTCTAAAACAACAAGGTAAGTTTTAAATTTGTTTGAAAAGGTTTAAACATTTTATATTTTATTAAACCTTCAATTATAGTTGTTACTTAAAATTTCTATTGTTCCACAGAAAGTTACTTAAGTACTAGTTTTGTGTTAAAACAGGAGAGTAATATGTAGTGTTACAAAGACTGTATACATATATCTTGATAATATTAAAACTCACAGCAGCAAAAGGATTATAATTTTCTAAAGTATTTACAAAAATAAAACTCTCAATAATTTCCAATCTTTCCAAATCAAGGGCATGGATTCCAACTTAGGCTGCTTCCTCACTTGCCATTTTGTCCCATGGTAATAAACTGAGGCATCAAAGAACACAATAATTCTAGGAACAAAATGTGTATTTTCACCCAGCCATGAAACAGTTAAGTCATGAGGGTGTAAGGTACAGCATGGTGACTATAGTTAATAATACTGTATTGCATATTTGAAAGCTGCTAAGAAAATAAATCTTAAAAGTCTTCATCCCACCTGGTCAGTGTGGCTCAGTGGTTGAGCTTCGACCCAGGACCCAAGAGGTCACAGTCATTCCAGGTCAGGGCACATGAGTGGGTTTCAGGCTCTATCCCCAGCAGGGCACATGCAGGAGGCAGGCGATCAATGATGCTTCTCTCTCATCAATGTTTCTATCTCTCTACCCCTCTCCCCCTTCCTCTCTCTCTAAAAATCAATTTAAAAACATTTTTAAAAGTCTTCATCCCAAGCAAAAAAAGACTTTTGTAACCATGTGTGGCGCTAGAGTTACTGTGGTGATCATTCATATGCACAAACATCAAATCCTTATGTTGTACATCTGAAGCTAAAATAGTGTTCCACGTCAACTATATCTCAACTAAAAACATTTTTCCAGTGGTTCTATCCCTTCCTTGGATGTTACTAAGAAAATGCCTAGTTCCAATGGAAAAGGCGGACGGTTATGATAAGGAAGTAAAGCCGGAGCTCACACAGGGCCCGTGGCCAGCTCCCGGCTCTGAGCCGGGCCGGCAGCCGCAGCCCGGGAGCCCCGCCCCGCCCCGGGCCCTGTCTACACGCGTCCTCTCGGGAAAGGCAGCTTCGGACCCGCCTCGTCTCGCCCGCTGGTTCGGAAGCGCCCTGATCAGTGGTTAGTGCTTCTCCGCGCGCCCCGTGTACAGTGGATTCTCCAGGAATGTTTGGAGCAGGAAGGCGAACAGGCGCTGTGTGTGTACCTGGTTCCGTGGAAAAGCTTTAAGGAAACCTTGCTCCTTCGCTGCCGACAGCGCAGCCCTCAGCGAACGCCCAGGCCTGCTCCCGGCGCCCTGAGGGGCCAGGCGGTGTGGCCCCGGTGTCACCCGCCACCGCTGCTTCCGACTGAAAATAGCCCGGGGCTGGGGAACCGCGAACACCCGAGGCCGCTCAGGGCTTTCTCAGTGCCGACCCGAGGCGGGTCTCCTGGGGGGACACTGCAGACTACGCCATGGCTCTGACCAGGGACACTGCCTTCTGTGGAACTTGAAGCTTTTTTATTTTTATTGAAGTTATTGGTGTGACCTTGGTTCATAAAAGTATGTTTCAAATTCGAATTCTCTAGCATATCATTTGTATGTTGTATTGTGTGTTCGTCACCCAGAGTCAGTCTCCTTCCCCCGCCATGTAGGGCCCCTTCCCCCCTTCCTCCTGGTAATCGCCACACTGCTCTCTGTGGGTCTGAGCTGTTTGGGGGTTTTGCTTAATCCTTTCGCCGTTATCACCTACACCCCACCCGCGACAGCGGTCAGTCTGGCCTCTGTGTCTGTGAGTCTGTTTGTTTTTGTTTATTTTGCTCATTGGATTCCACACCGGAGGGATCCTGGGGCCCTTGTCCTTCTCTGACTGGCTCTTTCACTCAGCCTGATGCTCTCCAGATCCGTCCACGCCTGTGGCAGAGGCGAACATTTCCTCATTTTCCACAGCCAAGCAGTATTACTGTGTAAATGTACCACAGCTTTTTTTTTTTTAATCTCTTTACTGACTTCAGAGAGAGGAAGGGGGAGAGAGACAGAAACATCCATGATGAGAGAGTCACTGATCGGCCGCCTCCTGCAGCCCCCGACTGGGGATCGAACCGCAACCCCGGCACGTGCCCTGACCAGGAATCGAACCCCGATCCCCTGGCTCCTAGGTCGATGCCCAACCACTGAGCCACGCCAGCTGGGCTGACCCACAGCGTTTTTATCCACTCAACTCCTGATGGGCACTTGGGCTCCTTCCAAATCTGTGTTGTCACCAGTAAATCAGCACAAGTGCCGGGAGGGTGCGGGAAAGGAGCCTTTGTGCGCGGCCGGCGGGGCGCGGGCGGGAGCAGCCACTGTGGGAAGCAGTGCGGACGTTCCTCAGAAGATTAGAAACGGAGCCGCCTTCTGCCCCAGGCCCCCACTTCGGGAACATGGCCAAGGAAAGGGGACAGCCATTGGAGAGGGTGTCCCAGGCCTCCGCTCCCGGGCCCTCCCAGCAGCCGCCCCCCCGCGGCTCCGCCTCCTCCCCCGAGCTTCCCGCCGGGCCTGCTGCTGGCGCGGCCGCTGCCAGACGCCTGCCGGGGCCCTGAGGCCGCCCGTCCGTGGCCCCGCGTCTGTCCTGTGTCCCTCTGAGGGCAGCGGGCAGGGCAGCCCGCGGTGTCTGAGCCTGAACGTTCCCTGAGCTCAGGAAGGTGCCTCCCCACCTCGTGGGCACGGCATCGTTACTCAGGTACAATCTCGGGGAGGGGAGAGGAAAGGGAGGGGGGACAGGCCGGCGAAACAGCTTAGTAAGCAACGGTTACTTTCCTCAGCTTAGGCTGCTTTACCTAAAGGTGACTGAGTTATTCCCTTTTCTTTGTTTTTCCTTAACACCAAAAAAAAAAAAAAAGATTATTATTTAAGAATATTTTAGTTTCTAAAATGAAAACCTAGAGTTGTCTGGCTAATTAAACTACTAAAATAAAAATTTAATCCAAGTTCCAAACTAGAAATAGCCAATTTTGTCTCTCACGCGAACTCTGATGGGCAAAGCAGTGACTACCACACGCGTGACGAGAATGTTTCTGAGGCTGTGACAGTTTTAGAGAGTGAGAGAGCCGTGACCACCCACGATGTCTGCTCCTGTACAGGACAAAGGAGTGAGCGCATAGGTGCCAGGGCCAGTCCACTTCCGAAAATATGTATTATATGCAATGCATTTTAAACAATTAACTACGAAATAGTTGAGGCACAGAAGAAGGTATGCAGAATAGTATAATGAGCGCCTGTGTAGCTTCCATTCAGCTTCAGAAATAAAATACTTCCAATTTTTGAGCCAAGTTTCCTTTCCTGACTCAAATTTCCTTCTTACTACAAAGTCACCACTGTCCAAAGTTGAAGTTTGTCATCTCTAGTCATTTTGTTGCTTCTAGTATATCCTGCCTATCCCTAAGTAGCATATAACATGATTCCGCATGGTTTGGGTATAACTAAGTGCTAATGCCCTGTGTGTATTCCTTCGGCACTGCTTGTTTTGCTTAATGTTATATGCGAGCTTCATCCGTGCTCATGTGCACAGACCCAGTTCACCCATCCTCGCTGCTCTCAAGACCAACTTAAGTGGAGCCAGGTTGCTGCTGCCATCAGGCCTCCATGGGTTTCAGAGATTGAGTCCAGATTTCCCAAACATAAACAACAGCAGCAGAATAAAACCCTCTGGTGTTCAAATAATGTACCTATGTAATATAAAGGAATATTTTAAAATTTTATTAAAGGATAAATCAGAAAATATGAGAAAGTAATTTACTGATACACAAAAAAAGAGAGGCCAGGCATTGAAAATTCTGGAAAGCTAGTGCTGGCAATGGTCTAGTGTATCATGTCTGCAAACAAAGTCAGTGTGTTTAACGTGTGACATATTTAAAATTAATAAAAATAAATGCAGAAGTCAACCACCTTAACTCTGAGAAATCATTCCTTTCTGCTTTTCGCACTGCAGATTCTGCCACCCAGTTCTTCAGCATGTATCTAGGATTAACAGCTTAAACAAGAGGGGAACCACAAATTACTAGGTCAACACAAGCCATACAAAATTACAGCTGAAATTAGATAATATTCAAGAACTTTGCTGGAAGGCTTTAAAGAGAAGAAATGATCAACATTAGTCAATTTTGATTATTTATAAACAATGTACAGTATTTATTACCTTATGGTACAGAAAAAACTTTTTGAGCGATTTTTTCTCTTTTCAGTGTTTCATCAAGTTGTCTTTTTCACTATGTTCAGTTCACTAAGCATTTTATAAAGAACAGAGAAAGCAGTGAATTCATCTGAATTAGGCCCTTTATTCTAAGTGGAGAGGGGAAAAGTTGCTGCTTTTAAGATCCACAATCACAGAACTAAGGTCTGACTCAGGAGCACTGCTTAGTGCTGATGCTGCCAAGAACACAAGGAAAGGTTACCTGCAGGCAAAGTTCTATGTTTGATAGTAACCATGCATTTTTAAATACTAAAAAGTATCATAACAATGGCACATTTAGAAAAATTCCAGAAACTATGTCTTTATTTGAGATGAGATTTTTTTCAAAATAATTTATCAACTGGGTGGCATAAGGGAAATTCTAGAAATTACTATTTTGTGGTTTTCAACAGCAGTTTTCTGAGTTACTTGAATGCAGGAAACAAACAAATTGCATTTCAACTTGTTTATAAAGATATGACAAGATATGAGAGGTAATTAAAATAAAAGTGCCCTGTGACTCAGTAATTCTAATTCTCTAAAAATATAGTCTATGGGGCAAACTTAAACATTAAAAATATTATTCATATTATTAAGGAAAACTAGAAATAACTTAAATACTTAATAATAGGGGAATGGTTAAGTAAAACATTATATATACCTTCAAAGAAGTATTATTATGCAGCTATTTAAAATGTTACATTATAAAAAAAGAAAAACTGCTTAATTTATTTTTGGTGAAAAAAAGATCCAAAATTATAACCCTGTATGATTACTACTGTACTTTCTCCTAATCGATACACACAGAAAAAGAGAGACTAGAAGTAAATGCATCAAAAAGTAAGTAGGAATTGCCTTTGGGAATACAGGAATCTTTTTATTCTTTTTACAAGTTTGCCTTTTTTAAATTTTAAAGAATTTATACAGAACTACTTTAAAGAAAAACCCCTGTACACAATATATATATAATATCTTTAAACAAAAAGAAAACTACATGCAATAAAGATTGTGGAAGCACTCAACTTAGGCAAACTTGACAAACATTTTCTAGAAATCTGCCAACAAAATACCATTAAAATACACTGGGAATTGCAGCTACAAGCAGAAGTACTTTGGATCATATTATAAATATACAAAGTAGTTAAAAATCATAAAATTCTGTATCTGTTGCCCTAGCCAGTTTTGCTCAGGGGTCGGAGCATTGGCCCGCAGACTGGAGGGTCCTGGGTTTGATTCTGGCCAAGGGCACGTACCTTGGTTGCAGGCTCGGTCCCCAGCCAGGCTGGGGGCATGTGTGGGAAGCAGCCAATCCATGTGTCTCTCTCACACTGGTGTTTCTCTCTCTCACTCTCTCTGAAAAAGCAGTGGAAAAAAATCCTCTGGTGAGGATTAAAAAAAAAAAATTAAAAAACAACATTTAAGCAGTCGGGTAAAGAGAATTATGTTCAAAACAAACATCCAACCACAGTTCCACATAATTTGATGATCATTGATAAACTAAAATATAGGCTACTTAAGGGCAAGTATCTAATTCATCTTTGTAGTTTCAGCTTTAAACAATGTGACTGTGCAAAAACTAGCACATAATAGGGGCTTAATATATGTTTGCTGAATAAGTAAATTTAGTACTGGGAAAAGAGACTTAAGATCATGTTTTATGAGTACATCATAATCTCAAATAAAACATGCCATTGGAAAATATCAGTGAATCAGAAATTCAGCAGACCCAACAGCCATAAAAAGCTGAACATTTCCAATTATTAAGCTCAACCAATCTCTGATGGACTGGCAATGAAACTGGTAGTTAGATTTATCGTTTATTCAATTCAATAAACTATATATGTTAAAATAGAAATCTGACTCATTATTAAGTAGTTATTAAAATAATTTAAAGGAAAATTATTGCAAATATATTCAACTTTTTCTCTTCCCTCTCTCTCTTTCCCTCTCTCTCTCTCTGATGCCCCAGAGGAGGGTTAAAGTAGAAAATTTCTTTTATTCTACTATCTAGAAAAGGTTAAGTCTGCAAGATTAACTTGAGGCCATTATTTAAATTTACACTATCACCTTAACTCGGCGATTTTCAAACTTGTTCACCTCATGGCACACATAAACTAATTAAAATTCTGTGGCACACCAAATAATACTTTATATTTTTTGCCAATCTGATTAAAAAAGAAAAAGGGATAATTTTGGGTCATTCACACCAGATGGCTACTGTTGTGTTGGCTGTTGCATTTTTTAATTTGAAACTCTAAGGAAAAAGAAGTCAGTGCCCCTGACTAAATAGTCAGGTAGTGCATGTTTTACTTTTTCCCCCTGGGCATGGGCTTTACTTGGGGACAGCTGGGGGAGGAGAGAGAGGAGCCGGGGCTGGTGACCGTATGGAGGGGGGGCCTCCCAACTTGCTGCTCCTTTAGGGCAGTGGCCTGGAGGGGGGTGGTCGAGGATGCTGTAGAGGCAGAAGAGGGAAAGGGAAGGTGTGGGACGGACACTTTCCTTAGGGCTGAAAGCCAGGACCAGGACCAGGGCCTGGGGGTGCGGAGGGAAGCCCCCTGCTTGATGCCAGCTCCCCTCCCCCTCCCCCAGCTCCTGGCCCAGATGCCTGCCTGCAGCTCCCTCGGCTTCCTGTGGAGAGGAGGAGGGAGATGTGGGACAGGGTGGCACCCCTCCTCCGGGTCCCTTGCCCAGAAGAACTGCTCGCTCACCTGCCCTCCTGTCCCAGCCAGTCAGGAGGTGAGGAGGCCAGGGTGCAGCAGGGGAACAGTGCCCTTCCCCGCCCCCCTGCCCCCTACCCCTCCCCCGCCCTCTCCGAGGCCGCAGCTCCTGGCTGGGTCCCCGTGTCTCTCCTTCCTCCCCTGTCCCCTGGTTTGGCCGCCCTGCCGGCTGAGCGTCTGCATCAGGACAGGCCAGGGCCGGACTCGATCACAGCGGGAGGAGCCCGAAGTGCTCGACATGCTGAGCTCATGGTAGCCTTGCCCATGGCAGAGCTTGCGGTGTAGCTCTGGGACATGGTGGGGACACAACTCCAGGGGCCGCGTCCTTGGCGACCGCCCGCAGCAGCGCGGCTCTGGCCACACTGCGGGTCCCTCAGCACCGCATCTGCAGAGGCCGCTCTTCCCCTCGCTGTGCACCCCCGACGCCCCACTGCCCCAGCCCCACACCCCCGCAGTCCCCTTAGGCCCACACCATCATCTCAGGGGACACACCAAGCCCCCACCCAGCCGGCCGGGGCGCCCCTCTGCCGCCGCAGCCCCTTAAAAATTCTTGTGCAGTAGCACACATGTTGCAAATCGCTGCCTTAACTGAGCCCTTTCACCTGGATCACCAAGTGACCTTGTCTAATGTCCACTGAGTCCTCAGAACACAACGGAAAGGTGTCTGACTTGCCATCAGTCCAACATTCACTTTGTTATTTTCCAAAAGCAGTAAGTCTGTGTTGAGCCTGCCCCGGTTTGGGCCAACTGGGTCCCTCATGGTCAGTGGCTGCCATTTCCAAGGTGGGGGCGGTCACTGGAGTCGGCCTGGGGCTGTGCTCTATAGTGAGGCTCAAGCCCAGGACTTCACTGCAGCTGCCTTGAGCTTTAAAGAGCTGTGTCCTAATCAGCTGACTAAACAAGATAGATTCTTCTGAGCATGTGCCACAAATTCACTAGTAGGCATGAGGGAAAGCAAAATTACACTAAGGTTTTAGAATTACAACCAATGTCATTTTATTGCAGATGCAGATATTTTAGGGCTTTTGGAAATATCTCCCTAGCAATATAAGCTGAATCGTGTAATGCTGGAGCTACCTAGAGTAACCTAACCTATTCGTGTCATCCCTATTTCATCTGCATGAATCAGGCACCCTGGTGACACCAGTAGCTCTCTATACAACCCCTAAGTAAGGCAAGAGTACATAAGGACTTAGAATTCATATTGCAAAAAGAACTTCTATTTTTCCTTTCTCCAAGCCATGTGTCAGATAGCAAACTGAAATCAATATATAAAGATGATTTATTTTCAGAGGTATCATTATTGGAATGTTTATTTTGGCCCAAGCATTGTAACAAGATCCTTTACATATATTATTGCTCATCATTACAACATCCCTGCAAAATATCCACATTTTACAATAGCTAAGGGCCTTAAAACTTGGAGAGTTAAATATCTTTCAGATTATACAGCTAAAAAGTGGCAAGATGTGATTCATCTGCCAGATTCTAAAACTCATGTTCTTCCTACCGAGGAGTTAGAAATGGCCAGGAGTTTAGGGTTGGGGACCCCGATGAAAAAGGAACCATGCAAAGGTGAAATGTTCTGGGCAAACAGGTTATGAGGAAAAGAAGTGTGCCCTACACCCGACCCCCTGAAGTGGGAAACTAAAAACAAAGAGGGTGGCTGTCACTAAGGTAGAATTCTTAGAAGGAGCCCATGAGGAACAAATCTAGGAAATATAAACCCCTAGGCTAGTGAGCTGCAGAGGCGACCCTTTTCAAGACCCCTCTCTCACTCCAGAGCTTTGCTTTCTGTACACTAACCCTTTGTACTCTTTCCCTTACTCTTCCGTTGTCCGTGAATTTCATTCTTTGACTCCACCAGACAAAGAACCAGGTAAGGAGAAAATCTGGTCTCACCGCCATAACCCAAACCGCCTTCCTGTCTGTCTCCCCACCATCTATCAAGGCTGAATCACTTTAACACCAATATGCAACCTGGCTGAAAACAAAGCTGTCAGACTGAGTTAAAAACCACCCACTGAAACTAGAAAGCTCGGATATGAGTCCAACTCAGCTAAAATTATTCATCTAGAATCCTTCTTGTTAAAAAAAAATAAAGCTTAGTTCCCTCAGGTAGTTCCTTCTGGTTTAAAAAATATTGCTTTTATGTGATTATTTAGTTTTAAAAAATCAAACTGATTACTTAGTCATCGTTCTTCTCCTTCTTTCAGAATCTGAATCATTCATGTTACTAAAAAATGGATAAAACAAAAGACAAAATTACCTACTGTCTCCCCAAATTATCTTTTTTTCAAAAGGGTGGAAATTTCTTCACAAGACAAATATTGAAAAAAATTAAAAATCACCTTGAATCAGTGTCTGAAAGGAATATAGAAAATATGAGTTGATTAAGTATGTAAAATATTACCTTGTTTAGTTATTTTAGATAATATCAAACCTTTTATTTTTACAAGTTAAAATATATTTGTCTAAAAATAGTCTAAATTGACTGAAACCTTTCCTTATCTTAAACACAGTTTTCTGAAACTATTTTCACTTCTCCTTGATTACTCGGGACCAGCTTTACAAACAGCCCTCGGTGGCCATGGAACTGCGGGGGCTCTTTGCTCCCGAGTGTCCTGCGGTCCCCTGTCTGTCCCTTCAGCTGCCTCCACCCACGGCTCCTTTACTCCTTCCTGTTTGTTGCTTCTAATTCACTTTCAGTTATGAAACAAAATAACTTCTCACAATTGTGTAAGATGTGCCAGCCAGTAAACATCGGATGGAAGCCCGAGGATCTCTCCGCCACTTCCAGGGCTTGGAGAGCCCGGGAACCGTGTGATTGAGGAGCTGATGCGGGGGAGGCGAACTGCAGCCGCCTCAGCCCTGCGAGGTGCCCGGAGGAAAACGAAAGGGGAAAAAGGAAAAGGGAGGGGTCTGATGGATAACTGCGCTAAAGTAATATACCATACGCTTTTTGCAGATCATTAGATTGCCTCACCTCTTCAGTCTCAAAAGGTACTGGGACACCCAGGCAGGGAAGAGTTCATGCTCTGAAGTCACCTTCAGTGCCCAGAATTGCTAAGTGAAAATACAGCAATAGGCTGCTTATTCTATTTGTATTTGTTCAGTTCATTTTAACTCCACATTCCTTTTAATTACATTCTTTAATAACTTATAATATCCAGATTTTTAAAAGTATACTATCTCAAGTAGAAGTAGTACTAAAAAGGAATAATATTTCCCTTTTCTTTATATAATATTTAACTCTAAAATCTAATTCATAGACAAACATGTAACGGCATGATTTAAGAGAAATAAAAATATACAAAGTTCTATCAAAGAGATTACATACATGTGACTACTTGCATTACCAAAAGTCTTCCTTTAAATAGGGAACTCCCTTAATGTAATTTATTTTTAAAAGCTTAATTTGCAACTGCATTTTATTCAGTCATCTATTAATTTACTTAACAAATATTTCTGCAATGTCAACTATTGCTAGGAACTTTATTAGGTGGGAAGGATATAAAAATTAATAAGACATGATCCCTGCATTTAAGGAAAGTATATAAACAAAATATTCAATGCCATTTTAGAAATATACATATTTATAAAATATATAGTATATGTATTATAGAAATACGTATATAAAGGATAAGAGAACACCAAAGAATGAGCAATTCTTTTGTGTTAGAGGGTTGAAAAGGTCTCATATCAAAAGACATGGAAATTAACTATTGAAATGATTAAAAGTGTAATAAGTGCTTCACAATTAAATTATCCCAACTCTTAGTAATTTAACTATTGAGATCTGTCAAAACTTGAACAAGTCGCTTTAATATTACTTTGTCTCCGTTTCCTACACAATAAATGATAATTAGTGATTATCAGTAATTATTAATTCTGATAGATTCATCATGAACACTTTTTTCAATTACATCAAAGATTCTTTTTTTGGGAGGGGGGGAAATTGTTTTGATGTGAGAATGGCAAACAGAAATATACACTATATAGGAAACCCCTGTGCTTTACTTTTGGTACACACAATAATGTAATCCAGGTTGAAGCACAAGGCAGAAACTGGAGAAAAGAACAATTATTACAAGTAGATTCTCTCCCCCCCTTCAAATATCATAGACACTTTTAATGGCTGCCTGGTTAGGTACCTTTAGAAAGCTCCAAAGTATTGCAATATCTGGCTTTTAAGTTTTAACAGGGTGGTTTTGAATCTCAGATTTATCAACAAGTCTTTGCTCCCCATTCTACTTGCTCTAAGAACCAAGTATATAATTAAAAAGAAAACCCACATCCTAAGTTTAAACCTCCACTCTCCTTAAAAAAACCTGTTTAAAGAAACCAGAATGGGGAGAAGATCAGAGCAAAAATATTATTAACACTTGTCGCCTCGAAGCAGGAGGGCTACTACCAACTGATCACTGTTACTCCAGGAGAATTGAGCTGAAGGATATTATTACATTTATACCAACAGACCCATAATCACCAGGTTAAAAGTCCTACAGTATGAGGAATCTTATCAGTTATCAGCTGGACATCTGGGGTGGTTTGCCTGCTCTCTTGGGGTGGCTACAGCTCAGCCACAAGTACAAATTACATTTACACAACTTAAGTTTGTAAACAGACCAGCGGAGGCTGCCATTGGGGTCTGCACAGTAGACCGTCTGAGGGGCGGGCCTGGTGCGACCAGCCAACCAGAGCTGAGCAGGGAGGGGCGGAGCCCGCCGGCCTCTCCTGCAGCCGGGAGCACCGCCCCCAATAGGAACCGGGCAAGTCCTGCTCACTGAGGCCCCAGACACACCCGCAGGGCACACTCCCGAGGGGGAAGGGAGAGCAGCTCGTAGGAGGACTCTGCAAGAATAAGACTCTTGGGGACTGTTGTTTGGGAACTGGAGGAAACGCTGAAAACCCCTGCTGGGGCCGGGCAGGCAAAAGGCCCACCAGAATGTGTTCTGAATCGAACCCACTGGGCCCTGGCTGCTGAAACGGCCCATAGAGAAAAGGCAACAGGCTGAAATCAATCTGAAGCTGCAGCAGGCCAGAGCCTGGGGGACTAGAATAAGAGGACAGGGTAGGGACTGAGGAGCTGGCGGTGCAGCAGAGACTAACTCAGGCAGAGTGAGCGCCTGACAGCAACACCTCTAACGGGAGTGATACACTAGCCACCCTGCACCCTAAAGACTCTACAGAAGATTCTGGAGCAAGACCAGGCAACTACAAGGTTGCAAAATAGCTGACAAGAAGAGGTGGCCCACGGAGAGCCTCAGATCAACCATCTACCTGAGGACACCAGAGCCAAACCTAGACGGCTCCTCACATTGGTTGATACACAAGTACCTCTCAGGAGAACTGAAATCACAAAAAACAGTGACCCTCAGACAACATAAGTTGCCCAGAAGAAACGCACCTGATTGACTACCTTTTTCTCTGCTGTTTTTTTGTTTTGTTTGTTTTTGGTTTTTTTGGTTTGGGGGTTTTTTTTGTTTGTTTTTTGTTTGTGGGTTTATTTATTTTTTCTTTTTTCCTTAGGAAGATGAGAAAGAGGAGAAAATTTGTTTTTTCTTCTTTTTAAAATTTTATAAAAATCTTTTTTCTTTTTTAATTTTTATTTTTAAAACATTTTTTTAACTATTTTTTTTTATAAAATATATTTGTCTTGCTTAGCTTGTTTTTGGTTTTGTTTTCGTTATCTGCCTTGTTTTGTTTTATCCTTGCTTCTACTATCAAGACTTTCTTGATATCCCCGCTTAATGACTGGGACTTTATCATTATAACCAAGTTTACTGCTTTCCTCTATAGTTTCCCCCAAATCTCTTACCAGACTCCCTGCCTGCCTGGGCTTTATCTCTCTCTCCTCTCAATCCATTGGCATAACTTCTTTCTTCTTTTTCTTCTTTCTTTTTCTACTTTTCTTTCATTCTTTCATTTTGCCCCCTTCAGTTTTCCTGTCCAATTGTTAGTTTCTCTTATTCTCTTTATTGTATTTTTGTTTTCTCATTTTCAACTATTATCCTATTCCTATTCTCTCCCTTAATTTTGTGCTGGCCCTTCTTTCAGAATCTTTTCTCTGCTTCTGTTATCTCCCAGTAGCTTCTCTATTTTTTATATTTTAGTTTATTATTATTTTCTAAATTTTCACCAGTATTAACAACAACATACACCTCTGGGCTCCACTGGACCCACAAGACAAAACCCCACGCCACAAGACTGGGACACAGGAAATATATCTAATATATAGATATAAGCACAAAGACCTACCGAAATGGGGAGACAAAGAAACAACCCCCAAATTAAAGAAAAGGAAACATCACCAGAAAAAGACGTTGATGAGATGGAGTTGAGCAAGTTATCAGAAACGGAGTTCAGAGTATTGATGATGAAGCTGTTCAAGGAACTTAAGAAGACTATAGATGATAAGTTCTAGAACCTTAGTGAAAACATGAAAAAAGAGATACATACCATAAATACAACTCAGACAGAGATAAAGAATGCTGTATCTGATATCAAGAATGCACTGGAAGGAATTAAAAGCAGGCCCAATGAAGCAGAGGATAGAATAAGTGACTTAGAAGACAAAGTAGAGAAAATCACACAATCAGAGCAGCAAACAGAAAAAACACTTAAAAAGCATGAGGACAGCCTAAGGGAACTTTGGGACAACATGAAGTGAAACAACATTCGCATTATAGGAGTGCCAGAGGGGGAGGAAAGAGAGCAAGGGATAGAGTACTTGATGGAAGAAATAATTATAGAAAACTTCCCTAGGCTGGTGAAGGAGAAATCCACACAAGTTCAGGAAGCACAGAGGGCTCCAAACAAGAGGGACACAAAGAGACCCACTCCAAGACACATCATAATTTAAATGGCAAATGTCAAGGACAAAGAGAAAATATTAAGGGCTGCAAAAGAGAGACAAGCAGTGACCTACAAGGGAACCCCCATAAGGCTGACAGCGGATTTCTCAACAGAGACTCTTTAGGCCAGAAAGGAGAGGCATGAAGTTCTGCAAGTAATGAAGAGCAAAAACATGCAACCAAGATTGCTTTATCCAGCAAGGCTATCATTTAAATTTGAAGGTGGAATAAAGAGCTTCCCAGACAAAAAAAGACTAAAAGAGTTCAGTACCACCAAACCAGCATTGCAAGAAATGCTAAAAGGGCTGCTTTAAGAAAAAGAAGGAATAGTGAGAGAAAGGTATATCAGCATAAAGGGGAAAAATGGCATTAAATAAGTTGATATCAATAGTAACTTTAAATGTAAATGGAATAAATGGACCAATCAAAAGACAAAGGGTAGCTGAAGGGATAAGAAAACAGGACCCAAATATATGCTGTCTACAAGAGACCCACCTGAGAGCAAAAGACTCACACAGGCTAAAAGTGAAGGGGTGGAGTAAAATATTCCATGAAAATGGAAAGAAAAAGAAAGCTGGAGTAGCAATTGTTATTTCTGACAAAACAGACTTCAAAATAAAGACCATAATGAGAGACAAAGATGGTCACTACATATTACTAAAGGGATCAATCCAACAGGAGGAAATAACCCTTATGAACATTTATGCACCCAATACAGGAGCACCTAAATATGTAAAAAATCTCTTGGGGGACTTCAAAGGGTAAATTGACAGCAACACAATCACAGTAGGGGACTTTAACACCCCACTGTTGGCATTGGACAGATCATCAAGACAAAAAATCAACAGGGAAACGCAGACCTTAAATGAATCACTAGACCTAATGGATTTAATTGACATTTATAGAACATTTCACCCCAAAGCAGCAGAATACACATTCTTCTCAAGTGCACATGGAACATTCTCAAAAATAGACCACATGTTAGGGCACAAGGCAAGTCTCTACAAATATAAGAAGATTGAAATCATATCAAGTATTTTTTCGGATCACAATGCCATGAAACTAGAAATCAACCACTATAAAAAAAAACTCAAAAATATTCAAACACATGGAGGCTAAATAGCATGTTATTAAACAATGAATGGGTTACCAAGGAGATCAAGGAAGAAATCAAACACTTCATGGAAAGTAACGAAAATGAACAGACAACAACCCAAAACCTATGGGACACGGCAAAAGCAGTCTTGAGAGGAAAATTCATATCGTTACAGGCCTATCTCAAGAAACAAGAAAAAGATCTAATGAACCATCTAACACGACAACTAAAAGAACTAGAATGAGAACAGCAAGAAAAGCCCCGAGAAAGTAGAAGGAAGGAAATAATAAAAATCAGAGCAGAGATTAATGACATAGAGACTAAAGAAACAATACAAAAAATCAATGAAACCAAGAGCTGGTTCTTTGAAAAGGTAAATAAGATTGATGCACCTTTAGCCATACTCACTAAGAAACAAAGAGAGAGGACCAAATAAATAAAATCAGAATTGAAAGAGGCAATATAACAACTGATCCAACAGAAATACAAAGGATTGTAAGAAAATATTATGAGCAACTGTATGCCAACAAATTGGACAACATAGGGGAAATGGACAAATTCCTAGAAGCATACAACCTTCCAAAGCTGAATCAAGAAGAGGCAGAAAACCTGTATAGCCTGATAACAACTAATGAAATCGAAGCAGTAATCAAAAAACTCCCAGCAAACAAAAGTCCTGGACCAGATGGATTTACAGGCGAGTTTTACCAAACATTCAAAGAAGAATTAACACCTATTCTATTCAAACTATTCCAGAAAATTCAAGAGGACGGAAAACTCCCAAATTCCTTTTATGTAGCCAGCATCACCCTAATCCCAAAACCTGATAAAGACACTACAAAGAAAGAAAATTACAGGCCAATATCCCTGATGAACATAGATGCTAAAATCCTCACTAAAATACTAGCAAACCGGATCCAGCAATACATTAAAAAGATCATACGTCATGACCAAGTAGGATTTATTCGGGGGATGCAAGGCTGGTACAACATCCACAAATCAATAAATGTGATACATCACATAAACAAAATGAAGGACAAAAATCATATGATCATATCAATAGACGCAGAAAAAGCATTCGACAAAATCCAGCACCCATTTCTGATAAAAACTCTCAGCAAAGCGGGAATAGAGGGATCATACCTCAACATAATAAAGGCCTTATATGACAGACCTACAGCCAACATCATACTCAATGGGCAAAAACTAAAACCATTTCCATTAAAAACCGGAACAAGACAGGGATGTCCACTTTCACCACTCTTATTCAACTTAGTTCTGGAAGTCCTCGCCATAGCTATCAGACAGGAGGAAAACATAAAAGGTATCCAAATTGGAAAGGAGGAAGTAAAACTGTCATTATTTGCAGATGACATGATACTGTACATAGAAAACCCTAAAGACTCCATCAAAGTACTACTAGATTTGATAAACAAATTTGGCAAGGTAGCTGGATACAAAATCAATATCTGGAAATCAATGGCATTCTTATAAACCAACAATGACCTTTCAGAGAGAGAAACTAAAAAAGCAATACCATTTACCATTGCAACTAAAAAAATAAGATATCTAGGAATAAACTTAACCAAGGATATAAAAGACCTGTACTCAGAAAACTACGTGACACTGAAAAAAGACATAGAGGAAGATTTAAACAGGTGGAAGAAGATGCCATGCTCATGCACTGGGAGAATTAATATCATTAAAATGTCCATACTACCCAAAGCAATTTATAAATTTAATGCAATTCCTATGAAAATCCCAACAGCATATTTCACAGACCTAGAACAAACATTTTGAAAATTTATATGGAACCAAAAAAGACCCCGAATACCTGCAGCCATCTTGAGAAAAAAGGACGGAGTGGGAGGGATCACATTACCAGACTTCAAACTATATTACAAAGCCACTGTAATCAAAACGGCCTGGTATTGGTACAACAACAGGCTTATAGATCAGTGGAACAGAACAGGGACCCCAGAAATAGACCCACGCCACTATGGTCAGTTAATATTTGACAAAGGAGGCAAGAGTATCCAATGGAGTAAGGACAGTCTCTTCAATAAGTGGTGCTGGGAAAATTGGACAGATACATGCAAAAGAATGAAACTAGACCACCAACTTTCACCATACACAAAAATAAACTCAAAATGGATAAAAGACTTAAATGTAAGTCAGGAAACCATAAAAATCCTGGAAGAAAACATAGGCAGTAAAATCACAGACGTCCCACGTAGTGGACTTTTCACTGATACATCTCCTAGGGCAAGAGAAACAAAGGAAAAAATAAACATATGGGACTACATGAAACTAAAAAGCTTCTGCACAGCAAAAGAAAACAGCCTCAAAATACAAAGGAACCCCACGGTCTGGGAAAACATATTTGCCAAGGATGAATCTGATAAGGGGCTGAATTCCAAAGTGTACAAAGAACTCATAGCACTCAGCAAGGGGAAGACAAACAACCCAATTAAGAACTGGGCAAAGGACTTAAATAGACAGTTCTCCAAAGAGGACAGAGGGATGGCCAAGAGACACATGAGAAAATGCTCACATCCCTAATCATCAGAGAGATGCAAATTAAAACCACAGTGAGGTCTCACTTCGCAGCTGTCAGAATGGCTCCATCAATAAATCAACAAACGACATGTGCTGGGAGGGTGTGGAGAAAGGGGACCCTAGTGCACTGCTGGTGGGAATGCAGACTGGGGCAGCCACTGTGGAAAACAGTGTGGAGGTTCCTCAACAAATTAAAAATGGAGCTGCCGTTCGACCCAGTGATTCCACTCCTAGGAATGTATCCTAAGAATCCTGAAGCATTCATGAGAAAGGATCTATGTACCCTGATGTTCATAGCAGCACAGTTTACAATAGCTAAGATCTGGAAACAGCCCAAGTGCCCATCAGTCAATGAGTGGATTAAAAAGCTGTGGGACATTTACACCATGGAATACTACGCAGCTATAAAGAAGAAGGATCTCATACCCTTTGGGACAGTATGGATGGACCTGGAGAATATTATGCTAAGTGAAATAAGCCAGGCAGAGAAAGACAAATATCACATGATCTTGCTTATACGTGGAATCTAAGGAACTTAATAAACTGATGAACAGAATAGATTCAATGACATGGAAGCATAGATGAGACTGACGAATGTCAGAGGGATGCAGGAGGGTGGGTGGGGGGAGGGGGAGAGAGTAACCAAAGAATTTATATGCATATATGCACAACCCAAGGACAGGGACAATGGTGGGGAGAGGGAGTGGGGAGGGGGAAGGTGGGGTGGAACGGGTCATTGGGGAGAAAAAGGGACATCTGTAATATTTTAAACAATAATAAAACTTAAAAAAAAAAGATGACAAAAAATGTTCACTTAAAAACAGAAATTAATCCTTTTAGTATTACAAGTTTATTTATTTCATAAAAAGGGTTCTTGAGGCAGGAGTCCCCAAGTTGTATCTTGTAGTAGAATTTCTAGAGGGTACAAAACTATTATTAGCATTTTGAACAAAAAGTGTCTCCGGGACTGGCATCGTGCCAGGAGTGCTGTGTAAAGATCTCTCTTGTTGCTTCTGCCTGAGAAGTTCATTTTTGACCTCTGCCATCCTCTCCTTAGTCCTGTGAAGATTGTAAACAACAAATGCTTAGTATTTTACTTTTCCCTAAGTGACCTGCATTTTCTTAAGTAGCCACAATAGTAAACGGAATTTCCCATTTTAACAATGAAAATGTGTTGGAGCAGACCTTCTATATTCAAGTATAGGTTCTACATTGTTCTAGAGAAGCACTATGTTTCTAGGGAGGGGGAGGGGGTTCCTCACTAACAAGTAATCCAAAGCAGGGAGGGGAGGGAAATGGCTGTGATGTGGGCGCTTCTCAGGTGACACTTGCTGCCTCCTGGACGGACTGTACCTACAAGATTCTGGAGGATGCCCTTGGGCATATCTAGCGAACCACTTGAGAGGTTTTTTTAAATAATCCCTCAAAGACACTGTCAAGCATTTGCTTTCACCACCCCTGTACAATACACTCATTACCTTGGAGATTTTAAACATTTCCCATGGACGCATAATTTAGAGCAACAACCTCTATGGGAACAAGACAGCCTCGCTGGGGATCAAAATGAACGAAAACAGCTCCAGAGGCCATCAGCTTGTAACACTGTTCCCAAGGCACCGGAGCTGGGAGCCCCCCTTTCTGTCTCCCCGCCCCCCCTCAGGGCTCCACCACATTCTCTTCAGCAACTGTGTCAATCATACCGCCCTTCACCCCTGCTCATCTTTCCCCATTTACCCTGCAGGCCTTTGAGCAGAAAAACTATAAAGGATAGTTTGTCTCGAGGCAGCCTCCAGTGATAATAACAAAGGTCACAGTGAAGAAAGTAAATTACCCAGCGCCAGACTGTGCCCAGCACTTAACCCTTTCAGTTTAAGTTATTTTCCAAAAGTAGTTAAACTCATTAATATTTCTATTTAGGGTAATTACAACATGCAACTTTATAAAAATATTGCTGTCTAAATTATAAAGCTTCAAAAACAGCTTAAAGACTAGTACATCATGTAGGTTAACTTAGGAAAATATTAAGGGGGGAAAAATAAAATGGGGAAGAGATGTAAACTGTCCTGGACAAACAATTGATAAGTTCACTTACTAACATAATTTTCCAAAGTTATACTACTTAGTTACCTTCCATTCCTACTAATCTCATGAACCTGGCTTGATAAAAATTATGCTTTAGAAAGTAATTAATGAGGTAAATTTATTTTCTCTGATTTTGTGTTTTGACTTACTCGAGTAGTTGACGTGACAGTGACTTTGTACATTGGTTTTCTCTCTGGTGAAGTTGGTCATATTTTTCGAATTTGGAAAGTTCAGATTCCAGATCTTTCATTATGAGTTCTAACTCCCTTATTAATGAAGCTTTAGTATTCTCTCCTAACTGCTGTAGATTTTCTTGAGGTACTGATTGCATCTGAAGCAAATAAGAAAGATACATTTTTTAAAAAAGTATAATTTGAATAATTATATTTGTTTCCTTTAATTTTGAGTCAATGATTCACAGAGCAGCTTTAAACATGAAAGTAAGCTGGTTTAAAATATTATGTCAACTAAATTAAATCTAAATTATAAAAATAAAGTTAAATCTTTCTTTTTTACTTAAATTTTATATTGTTAACACTATTGTAGATGTCCCCCGTTTTCTGCCCCTTTGCCGCCTCTAACCAGCCCCCACCCCCCTCCCACCTTGGCCATCACCACAGTGTTGTCCGTGTCCATGGTCTATGCATAGATGTTCTTTAGCTAATCCCTTAACCTTCCTTTCTCCAGGCCCTCCGAACCCCCTCCCCTCTGACATCTGTCAGTCTGGTCCATGTATCCACGCCTCTGGTTCTATTTTGTTCGTCAGTTTATTTTGTTCATTAGATTCCACTTATTAGTAGCGTCATATGGCATTTGTCTTTCTCTGACTTGCTCATTTCACCTAGCCTAAAATCTTTCTTTTATTAGTACTCATGTATTCTGATAACTCAAAAAATAATAGAATCAATTTACATTTTTAAAAATCAAACAATAGAACTTATTATAATAGTATAATTTTTAAATCAACATTTTTACTTTTCTTCCTTATAGTCTTGTTTTACATCAATTGGTCTTAAAAATAAAATGATCCTCTAGTAAGAATCATTCTGAATGGTCAATTTAGTGATAATAATGATGGAAATTAAAATACTGAAATGAGAAACATGCCACCTTCCTTCCTGAAATCTACAGAACAAATTGCTATTAAGGGAAGTGGAGAAAACACATACAATGTCTATGTCCAAAGTAAAATTTGCAGTGAAATGAAATAAAGCACATTAAAGATCAAGAAATTAACCTGTAACAACAGATAGGCTTGTTCTAATTTTTCATTTAAATGCTGTACTGTTCTCTCCCCAATCATCTGTTCATGCTGTTCTGTTTCTGACATCTTCATTTCCATTTGTTTTCTGAGCATTTTTGCTTTTTGTTTCCACTTCTGTTTTTTATCCTGTAGTTTTTCACATTTCTTTTGAATTGCTTTCACTGATGATAATGCCTGTTGAAGTGTATTTTCTTCATCCAGATGTGCACATGGTGAAAATGCAGGTTCCAGTATTGCTATGAAATCGTCATTCTGCATGAATGAGATAATATAGTTTGGTTATGAAGCTGTGGACTGAGAATAGTCTTAATTCAACACCAGTTAATTGGGATATTTTGAAATGAATTCAGTTGCAGGAAAATGTTATCCATACTGTAGTACAGTCTTAGAATGTGGAACCTTGGATTACTCAGAATCAAGACCAAAGTTAAAACAACCAGGAGTCACAAACATATATTTACTGTCGTCATATTTGCCACACAGAGTCTGCAGTTGATTTTATACTCTTTTTTCCTGTGACTGTTTCATGTCTTTTCTCCACAAAATGACTCTATGTCACGTCTTAGGAGAAAGCCTCTTACCTCTCCCCCATCTTAACTCTTCATAATTTTTGAAGAAGTGCAGGGATATCATTTTGAGGTATTTAGGACTGAGTCAACAAATGCATCCCAAAATAAGACTTTCAAAATGAGACTCTAATTAATGAATCTTCTAACTATGGATTCTAACGCCATAAGTCTTGTATTGAACTACAAACGGTTGATGCTCATTTGAATTGCATTCCAAGAAAAAATGATCCCATGGATTGCGGAGAAATCACATCTCTCACTGTAAAAGTTTAAGCGAGATGAGCCCTAAAAAAGTGGGGCTTAAATCAATAGTGAAATATTGAAATTCTTTGTTACTTCCCACAAAACAAGGGACCATACTAAACAAAAAGAACAGCACCGTCAACAACAAACCTGCTGGAATGTCAGTGATAGTGGGAGGAACAACCTCCTTAGAGATGATGATTGTTTGCTAAGACAAGGCGAGTGAGGCAGTTACTGAAACATGTCTACAACTCCTTTGCACTTCTCCATGAAGCAGTGCTGGCCTTAGTCACTGGTTTCTAGTGAATAGAATGTGGTGGACCTGCTGTGTGACTTCTGTGTCTGGTGACACAGCTCCCATCTCACTCTCTCGGGAAGTTCACCCTGAGACCTGGCCACCCTGTTGTGAAGGATGAAGCAGCCCAGGCCGCATAGTCAGTCCTTGTCTTGGTGGCAGCTGAGTCTGCCCCAGCTAATGTCCCAGCCAAAAGCCTGCTGCCACTGACAAACAGGTGAATGAATAGCCTTTACATGAGTCTAGTTCCCAGCTTCAAGTCACCCCAGCTGATGGCAAGTGGAAAAGAATTGAGCTGGCCTCACTGCAAATTTGCGAGCAAAGTAAATGCTGTTTTAAGACACAGGCTTTAGGGGTGGCTTATTAAACACCAATAAATAACTGGCACAGATACTGATATTAAAAATGGAGTGCTGACACACACATGTTGGAGAGTGCCTTTGAACAGGAGGTAGGTGGATCCAGAGATAATGTATAGAGGTGTGACAATGAAAACCAAAAGGGCCTCCAAGAAACAGTGAGTGGAGGCCTCATAGCCCTGAGGGGGCTGACAGCAAGCGCTTCTGGACAAGTGAGCAAAATGACACTGAAACAAGGATGACGGGGTTCTCCCTAGGAAGCCCTGAAAGTGAAATGCACTAGAAAGATGAGCTAAAGGAAGACTATTAAATGGCAGAGAACCAGAACTTACCAGGTTCCAATATCCATTTCCCATTTAGAGCTTCTCCCACATGTCCAATGGTCAAATAATGCTAAAATACACACATGGCTTCTGGGTAACATCAAATCCAGGGTGTTCCAGGAAAGCATGGTCTAAGGATGAAGCCAAGACTTATAAAACCCATAAGACCTCAGAAAGACTTATGTGGTGCCTCAGATGCCTTTAAGGATTTCCAGAATGTGAGCGTTTTCAAGGCACTGTCCTACAACACCTCCAGGAAGCCCAAGGTGAAGAGCTTACCTTAAAACAATGTGTGAGGGTGGCTTTTCTAATGGTATGAACACCAATAAAATTCACAGGAAACTCAAAGCTTCTAAGAGAACTGTAGTAGCAAAACCCCTGCTTGCTCACTTGGACTAAAGGAGAACAAGGCAGTGCACAATAAAAAGAGGCCTGTGGGCCTTAGACCTTCTACAGGGAGGAGGCGGGCTGAGAGAAGAGCTGTCAGCACAGGTCAGCTCTTAAAAGGGCTCAGGGAGAAGAGCCAAGGGCCCTGGAGAAGCAGTCCATGGTTAGGACAAGTCTTCCTCTCCTCAGTGAGGAAATAGAGAACATTATGAAATCGCTTTACATCTCAGTAGTAAAACCAATGCAGTGTCCTTCAGCACCATTTACATACAATGTCCTTCTACCTTCCCTCAAGCTTGTTCGTAAGGGAAGGTAAGACCGACTCATCTTCATGTCACACCACAATGTTTCTCCATGAAAACAAATAGGCTTTACATTTTTGAGATTTCAAATTGAGACATTTCCAAAGAGGAGAGGGGACAAGCCAGCTGTGACCCTTCTCCTCCCTGGGCAGTGAAACCTGCCAGCGAGTCTCTGAATTATGAGTTAATCACATGAAGTAGATGCCAAGGCAGCAGGTCTGTTACAGGGTTTAATGGAAATGAAGCGAAGCGGGAGGCGCTGGGTTAGAGACTAAAGGTTGGAGTGGAGAGTAAAAGGAATGGGCGTTATCTTTGTGAGCCTACTTTCCCCTCCTGTCAGAATCAGCAAACACAAGCTGGCCACGGGCTTTATCAAGCAAAGTATCTCCACGAAAGGAGCGTTAAAAGCATCCCACTACACTGACTTTTTATTATTACATAAAACACCTGGTAATATGCAAGATGAGTGGGAAAGAGCACTCATAAAATTTGATTTGGGCCTAGCAGAAGGACAGACTTATCAATCAATGAATTAGAAGGGAGGATCCAAAAATTAACCCTCACATTATGGCCAAGTGCTTTTTGACGAGGGAGCCAAACAGTTAAACCAGACATGAATAGTCTTTTTTAACAAATTGTGCTGGGACAACTGGATATGCACATGCAAAAGAGTAAAATTAGATCTGTACCTCCTACCATACATAAAAATTAACTCAAAATGTAAAAGCTAAAACTATAAAACTCTTAGAAGAAAACATAGGTGTATGTCTTCGTGACAGGACTTGGGTATTTTTTTTAGATGTGAAACCAAAAGACAAAATTAGACTAACTGGACTTGGTCAAAATCAAAAACTTCTGTGCTTTAAAAGGCACCATCAAGAAAGTGAAAAGGGGAGCTATTGAATGGAAGAAATATTTGAAAATCCTTTATCTAATAAGGGATTTGTATCTAGGATATATACAGAACTCTTACAATTCAATAATAAAAACACAATCCAATTAAAAATGGGTGAAGGGATTGAAGAGACAGGTTTTCCAAAAGATACACAGATGGATACTCAGCATGTGAAAAGATGGTGGACATCACTAGTCATTAGAAAGTCGCAAATCAAAACCACAATAAGATGCCACTTCACACCCACCAGGATGGCTACAGTCAAAAGACAGCCAATGGCAAGTGTTGGCAAGAATGCAGAGAAACAGGAACCCTCATACATTGTGAATGAAGATGCAAAATGGTGTAAGCACTTTGGAAAAAAGTCTGGCAGTTTCTCAAAAGTTAAATATATGATCCAGCAGTCCCATTTATAAATATATTCCCAAAAGAATGAAAACTTGGATATGAATGCTCATAGCAGAATTATTAACAAAACCAAAAAGTGGAAACAACCCTAAAGGTCCATCAAATGATGAACAGATAAAAAAATGTAGTTGCTCCATGCAATGAAATGTTATTCAGCAATAAACAGAAACGCAGTACTAGTGATACATGTCACAAAATAGATGTTCCTTGAAAACATCATGCTAAATATAAAATGCAGTCACAAAAGACCACATATTGTGTGATTCCACTGATATGAAATGTGCAGAATAGACAAATCTGGAGAGGCTGAGCGGACAGTAGTGGTTCCTAGGGCTAGGAAGGGTGGGGAAGTGGAAACGGGCACAGGGTGGTTGCTAAAGGGCACAGGGTTACTTTTTAGGGTGATGCAAATGTTCTAAAATGGATTGTGATGATGACTGTAACTCTTGGAATATAGGAAAAACCACTGAATTGTACACTTTAAATGAGTGAACTGCATGGTATGTTCATTATATCTCAATAAAGTTGTTGCCAAAAAAGATTTTAATTTGGTGCCTGAGGTCCAGTAATGGTATGCTTCTTGCCAGGGTTCAAGGCACAGAAGAATTAACAGTATGCCCTTTTTATAGAACAGTGATAAAGAAAAAAGGCTGTCTTGTTCACTGATACCAAGTCTATACAATTAATAGAAAAATCTGTATTTCACTGCTCAAAGAATTGAATGATATGTATTTCCCCAAAGTGGATGATTTTGGGGTCCCAAAACTAATTTACAATTACCTTCTGTTTTAACATATTAGTCTGAATTTCCATTTCAATTAGACTTGATTTTAAATCTTCAGGAAAATTAAGCTCTTCATTTTCATGCTCTCGTTCTCTTTAGGCTTCTGCTTTAAGTTTCAATCTCTCCTTCTCTGTTAAACACTTTTCTCTTTAAACAAAGTTTGTCTTGTCTATATTGAATAAAAACATAACTTTTACTTGATCCTTGTAGCTTTTCCCATCATCCTGCTCCCCACTTCCACTCAACGCTAGCATCTTTAACGCGAGCTCACCCCCAGGCTCCTGCTCTCCCCACTCCTCTCCTTTTACAGGAGAATCCACTCCAGCCCTGTAACTGCCCCAAGCACTTCCTGAGGCTCCTTTAGGCCCTGTGCTGCTTTACTTCCCACAGCTACTGGGAACAAGGGCCACACCCCACCCTCTGGGCCTCCAACCCCAATTCATTCCTACGTGATGGACAGTCCTCGACTCTTTCTATTCCTTTTGAATTTATTTTTACTCTTTATTTATTTTTTGTTTGTTTGGAACAAAGTGGTAGCACGTTTATTTGTCTTCACCCTGTTGAATGCCATGAGCTAGAGCTACACTGAAGTTGAGGGGAGATGTAACAAGTTTAAGAAACTCAATACCTGGTTTTATAATTCAATGGTCTTTGTTTATAGCAACACATTAAACTAAAGATATGGGCTAGAGACTGTATACTTAGCACATGAAAATAAGTATATAATCAATAGAACAGAAATTATGAGGAATTCCTAAGAGACAGAAAGCTGACAGGCTCAAAGCTGATAGGCTCGAATCGCAGACACATGCCCAAGAGGAGGGCTCTGAAGGAGGAACTGGGGGAGCTCAGTCAAGCAGCGGATAGACAGTGCTCACCTAAGACAATCTGTTTTTATTTAACCTTTTTTTATAGAAAATTTCTAACACAAACAAAAGAAGATAGAATATTATATTTACCCTCCAGAAGTTCATCACCCAGCTTCACACTTTTCTTTTTTATTACTTTTTATTCTTTTTCTACCTCACTTTTTTTCCTTTCCATCACCATGTATCCCCTCTATGCCCCCTTCCACCTCCCCCAATCCCCTCACAGCCCTGCAATCACCACCCTGTTGTCCGTGTCCATGAGTTTTCTCTACCTTCTTTCTTTTCCGCTCCATCCCTACACCCCCTTCCGACACCACCAACACCATCAGCAGACAAGTACCATATGATTTCACTCATAGCTGGAATTTAATGAACTGAACTACTAAGCAAAACAGAGACAGACTTATAGATAGAGAGCAGTCTATTCCTTTCCTAAAATTCAGAGTTCCTTAAATCTCAACACTTCAGACCAGACTCCCTCAACATTTCCAGCCCTGACCCCTTTGCTGAGCTCATCTGTACTTCTCTTCCTCCCTTCTAGCTCCTCATAGACAATACCCTCAACCACACACTCATAAACCATGATGTGACAGGTCACCTATGTAGATAGCTAATCTTGTACGTTTTATGTTGATTCTTATTGGTGTTACTTTGAGTGTGCTAGAGTTCTGTTCTGATCTTGGAGACACCTTCGTTAACCAGCATTCTCTGTCTTGTTTTTTCTCTTATAATGCAAATGTTTTCATGAGCATCAGATTATCAATTATTTGCCTTTAAAAAATAATAATAATTTCCTATTCCACAGAGACCTGGCCTAGGGAAGTCTTCTAATGTTCCTTTCACATACATACTCAACTATATGGTTTGAAGGCTTGAGAAAGCTAGAGCTATCTTCTTGCCAATTCAGACTCTTCACCTCAACACTGTGTTGATCAAATATCTGCGTTTGAATCCCAAGTCTATCAGTGATATAAAGTATTTAATTTCATTCTAACAATATTAGAATGAAAAAGCTCAAATATTTCCAACTTATATGATTATATCATATAATATATATTTATATCATATAATATATGTCACGGACAAATTTATACTTAGAAAGACAAGATTATCTCTCATGAGAAAAATTAAAACAATGTAAAATTAAGGGATAAATTCTCTTGTACAGAAGAGATGACAAGTGCTTAAAAGGATGAGGTCAGTGAGAGTTTGAACAGTCAGAGATCACTTCATGGACAAGGAGAGATTGGGAGCCAGGTCCAGATAGATGTAGGAATAGGCAAGAGGAACAGAAACTGAAAAGTCAGAATGGACAGCATGAGTAACAGCAGAAAGATGCTGACATCAGCCCAGTTATCTCAGAGGATAAAGTCCAATGGCAAGGAAATAAAAACATATGTTCACACAATGACTTGTACACTAATCTTCACAGTAGAATTATTAACAGCCAAAAAGTGAAAACAACACAAAGTGCCTTCAACTGATGAATGGATAAATGGTTGAGCCACACAAGGAAGTATTGTTCAGCAATAAAAAGAAATAAAATATTGATATGTGCTATAATGTGGGTGAACCTTTAAATCATTACATTAAGTGAAAGAAGCCCATCACAAAGGACTGCAACTTGTGTGCTTGCATATATATGAAATATCCAGAATAGACAAATCAACAGAGAAAAAGTAGCCTGGTGGTAGCCTGGTGCAGGGCGAGATGGGAAGCTGGTAGTGACAGCTAAGAGATGTGGAGTTTGGTTTTGGAGTGATAAAAATATTCTATAATTGATTGAGATGACAGATGCACAACTCTCTGAATATGTTTAAAAGTATTGATTTGTACCATTTAAATGGGCAAATTATATGATATGTAAATTATATCAATACAGATTTTGTCAAAAAAAATCCAATGGTTGATCTAGATTTAATTTTCTTAATTGTCTGATGATTTCCATGCTTTCATAATATTCTGAGAGGAAATGAAGGATATGCCTACTTCAACCAGTTTATATAATGACCGTCCCGTACAAGTTATTTCAAAATCTGTAAAATAAATACAGATTCTATATCTATTCACCAAAATGAAGGTAAGAACTAAAACAATTTTCTGGAACATTCCATTAAGCATTATCCTTTGATTTTATCTCGCTGCCTCAGCATGATAATGGAGATATCACTAAAAATATTGTTTAGTAGAAAGAAAAAAAAAAAAAAAAAGCCTCTTGACTTCTATGAAGAACACTGCATAATTCTCAACTTTCCTAAGGGTAAATGTTATAAGAAAAACCATAAAATACAAATGGCAGGATAAAAGCCAGGGTTTAAGAAATAAGTGCACTATAAAGATAATAAAATTATAATAAATTAATTACAATAAAAATAGAAAAGAAAGCTGACCATGAAAAGTAGTACCCTAAAACACTTTATATTGTTTAACCAGCTGTAGATGAACTGATGACATGTTAAATTTCATACATACTTGACTTCTGCTTTCATCTAATTCTTGCTTTAACTTCTTTTTCTCGTCTTCTAAATTCATACGAGAGGGTGATTCAACCTTCTGCAAAGCCTCTAACGTAGATAGCTTATTTTTGGTATCAGCCAGGTCTTGTTGAAGTTGTCTCACAATTGCCTAGTAAGATATTTCCGTTACTGGTTTTAGAAATCACATTTTAATTAAATTATGTTAATAATTATAACTTCACATACAGGATAGGGCTAAAGGTTACAGCTGTGAGTACATGAAACACAGTTTACTTTTGTATTGTTATTTACTAATTACTGCATTACTCTCCATACGAACAACTGTAAACCTACTTTTACCCACCCTGGATGTACTTAGAGTCACATATTATTAACATAATATGTAACTGGGAAATATCACCACATACATCAATTCGCCTTCTTTTCCTCATAATGGACAGATTCCTGTTTGCTTAATCAGGTTACAGACACAGAAATGTAATCCTCCTGCCTAATCAGTATTAGGTTACTTAGACAGCTGATTCAGCCCCTCTCTCAAGCCCCGACCCTCTTCATGAATCTCAAAGCTTTACAATCTACTGACGTCCCAAAGAGAAATGGGTATGTAGGCGGATCAAGTGGTAGTAAGTTCAACATTGTGGAACATTTTTCTCTTTTTATTTTATTTTTTTAACCAGAGGCTTCAATGAACTTCAGAGCTCCTCACACATTCAATCCCTTGCTCAAATTCTTCCAATAGATTCCCATCATAATAGAAAGTGAAGTCATTCCAATGGCCTTCGAGGCCTTAGGTAACCCGGCCTTGCCCTCTCTCCCTGCTACACATAAATCCTGCTACCCATCACTAGTCTGAAACGGAGATCCAATGCCAAATTAAGAAATCACAGAGGGTAACAATTCTCTCTGTATTGGACAAACTTATCTCCAAATGATAGTAATTAGGCCTTGCCATGAGAAACACGATCCAATCACTTGTAAAAATATTCAAAGAAAATTATAAATAGTAGTGGAAAGTATAAATTTGCTAAAACTCATCACATTTGTCCCAAATTACGATTTAATGAAAAGTAGATGCCTTTAAAAGAGCTGAGGGGTCTCATGAATATATTACTTGAGACTGAAATATTTCCAAATTTAATTCAAATTCAAAATAACATTATACCAACTAAAATGCACAAGAAGCCACTGAAGGAAAGGTACTATGAGATACAGAATCTGCACTTCAGTTCATCTGGAAAATCTGAAATAGTGTCAAGATAATCCACTTAATTGAATCTTAATTTCAAAATACTCATTTTAGGTATGAACATTTCCATTTATCTGCTTCCTAAAGGTATTAAGATGTGGTGACAGAAAGATTAAAATTATTATTATATCAGTATAAGACTAAACTTTAATATCAATCTATATCTATTAACAATCTATGGCTTAACCTCTTAAAATTTCATAGGCAACACAAAGTCTTTACTCAAAACAAAGCACCTCTCAGACCTAATGTTCAGTTGCTGGATACAATGTCTTTTAAGCTGATGGGGCAAACACATTTATAATCTATATATTTTTAATATTCAACTAGATTCACATTTAACCATCATCAAATATTACTCTCAATTTTCTTTTAGGAAATTGGAAAACTATTTATCTGTCTGGATACTTACATGTCTTTCTGCTTTATCATTTTCAAACTTATATATTCTTTCTTTTAAATGATGCCATTCATTGGTTAACTCCTTCCTTCGGTCCTGTTTAGCATGAAATGTTTTTCTCATCTCCTGAAGCTGATCTAGGATATTAACAACTGTCTTTTCTTCACTGTCAGCTTTGCTGTGAGCATCACCCAGCTGCTGTCGAAGCAACATATTTTCACTTTGTAGTTGACATAACTTCTCCCTTAAGGATTCCTGCTCTGCAATGTATTTATTCACTTTACATTGTTCACTTTGATACACGTGTTCAGTTTCTGTCTTTTGGTCCTTTGTTTTGCTTAGGTCTCCTTCTGCGCCTTCTAAAATCAAGGTCCTTTCTCTGGGAGCATCTCTTGTGTGATGAAGCTCAATTTCTAGGCTACTGAACTTACTTTCAGCTTTAGAAAGTTGTTGAGAAAGAATCTCATTGCTTTTCTTAAGGTCAGACATGTCAAAATTCATTTTGTCCTGGAAACAAAACCATTCATCTCTTATTCTCTGGAAAGCAAGTTGTAGGTCTTTCTTTGATGTCTGGCATTGTTCACGATGCTGTAGAGCAGTAGCCAGTCTAGGTCGGTATGATTCAACTTCTGCTTCTAGTCTTTCTCTGTTTTGTTTTTCATTCTCCAGTTCAGAGTTGAGCATTGCATTCTGAGCTGTCAGAGTAGCAAGCTGTCCATTATATTGAAATATTGTTTTTGTTAATGTTTCCTCATTCAGTTTTATTGTCTTCTGAAGATGGTCATTCTTTTTTTTGGCAATTGCAATGTTCTTCAAACATTTCTTTTCCATTTCCCGGTTCTGATTTTTTACTGCACATGTTTCCATTCTTAATGCAGCAATTTCATCCTGCAACTTGTGACTTTCAGGCAACAGGCTTTCTTCTTTTTCATACCTATCAGAAACCTAAGTAAAACAAAGGAGACTTGTAGCTAACACTCATTGAGATGACACATCATGATAGCCTCTGAAATTAAAGAATAACCTATATATTTATATAAAATATGCCTGCAATAAGTGAATATCCCTCTGGGGAAAAAATAGAGTTGGATCCAACCTCTAACTTTATTTTTTATTTTTTTTTAAATATATCTTTATTGATTTCAGAGAGAGGAAAGGAAAAGAAGAGAGAGAGACAGAAACATCAATGATGACAGAGTCATTGATCAAGCCTACAACCAGGCATGTGCCCTGACAGGGAATTGAACCATGATCTCCTGGATCCCAGGTCCACGCTCAACGTCTGAGCCATGCCCGGCCAGGCCCAACCTCTAACTTTAGACAAGCATAAATACTCCAAAGTTCAAAAATTTAATAAGATGATGAATTTTTTAAAGTGAAAAAGAAATCACAAGAGAATTTTTAAGACTCTCAGAATTGGAAAGGGCTTTGTCTGAGCCACCACAGAATGAGAATGTATTATATAAAAGATTAATAACTCTACACTTAAAATTTGAGTTTACAGTCTGAACATATGGCTACCCCACAGTAAGAGTGTTCATCCTGCATATATTAAGATAAACCAAATTTCCTAAAATTCCCCCCCCCCCAAGAATATCCCATAGATATTCTACTTTTCTAGTACTTTCAAAGTCAACTATAAAAACTCCCTCTACTAATAACTGATAACCTAGGCTTTGTCCTAAGCACTTCGGCATCCATCAGTGAACTCATTCAGTTATCACAATCTAGAATGGAGAGGTGAAAAAGATAAGCAAGTTCAGGTTCTTCCCCAGGTGTGCAGGCTCCACAGTTTGTGCTCTGGCACTGCCCACAGTTCTTCTGTAGTGTGAATACAGAAACACTAAAGAAGCCTCATCTATCAAAGTACAAATGGTGAATAGGATAAAATTTATAGAGCTCTTCTTAGAAAAGTATGAAATTTTTTGTTGTTACAATAACTTTTATTTCTTGTTCATGATGTTTAAAGTAGTAATAAATGTAAAATGGGGGAAGTACACTGAACTACTTTACTAGGAATAAAATACTTACTAATAAATTATCAGGTGAACTTCTACCTCTGTTTCTCAAAGCCAGGAGCTCTGCTTTCGACGTGTCCATGTTAAGCCTTTGTACATCTTGCTGTAATGCTTCATTTACACATCCTGTAGATGTTCCAACACTATAGGGGTCAGAGGAACTCCATTCTTTGATTTCAGATTCCATGCTTTTATAGTTACTAGCACTGCAATGATCTGCATATAATCGCTTCTGCAAGAAGTCTTGATTTGGCTTTGTTTCCTTATAAGTATTTGTAGCAGCATAAGTATTGTGCTTTTTTATTTGAATCATGTGTGTTTTTTCACTGTGGCTGGTATTCCGCAAATCAAGATGACTTTTTAGACCACTAGACTGAGGAGTATGACTGACTCCTAATTTCCTATTAGTGGTATTTGGGTTCATATTTTTTGTCATCTGCATATCAAACTCTTGGTCTTCTTTCACTTTGGATGTAACTGCTAGGTTCCTTACTTTGATATTTTCTGTATCACTACAAAAACGCTCTTCATTTTTGTTTAAAACATGTTCAGTGTCAGGTTTGTGATCATTTTCAGAGTGTAATTCCTTTTTGCTTAAACAAAGCTCAGAAGATGATGACCAGGGAGAGTCCTCCGGGGGCCCAAGGCGTGAATGAGATGGAAACACATTTTTGAGGGTGGGTTCTCCCCCAGGAAATGTCTGGAATACTTCAGAGAGAGGCATTCCAACTGCATCTTTTCCCCCACAATCAAGTACTTTATTTGTCAGATTAGAAGGCATTTGCCTTATACTTGCTCCTTTTCTAGAGTTATGGAGGGGCCCTTCCTCAGGACACTCACTAGTGTCTTTTTCACAAAATTCATGACGCTTCTGCTTTAACTCATCACTGGTAAGTTGTAAATTCTTCCTCTGTTTGAATTTTCCATGTTTAACCCACATTTCCTCATCCTTTTGCACAGAAGGATGTCCTGAATATGCAAATGTATACTCTCTGTCACATGCCCTATTTATTTCTGAGTCTTGAGACATTTTTTCCAGATGCAAAGTTGGAAGGTGAATTTGCTTGCTTTGGTTTTCTGCTGTCTTTGCTGCAGGAGCACACACTTTTGAAATAACTTCACCCTTAAGTAATCAAGTATGGACAAAGGAAAATTAGAATATAATTAAAATTTAACTTTTAGAATTCTTAATCTATAGTTAGCTACTCCCAAATCACTGGATTTTAACTGAGAAGTAAAACATTTACTGGCCTTGGTCTAAATTAAAAGAAAAACATGAACCCTCAAAGTTAATTTTGTCACAATTCATTAGATGTTAAATCTATCAAAAATAAATTAGTAGCTGAATTTTAATGTTAAAAGGCTTCCTCACTTAAAATATTTCACCTCCCCATAGCCTCAACAGTGAGCCCCTGCACCACATTTCACCTAATCATATCCTCAATCGTGAGCCCCTGCACCGCATTTCAGAATTTTATTAGAGCTGATCTAAGATGGAGCCAAAGAAGCTGAGAGTTACACTCACCTCCTCCCTGGACTGAACTGGAATTACTACTAAGGTACATAACTACCAACCTGAATAAGCAACTGAAGACTAGCTGAACATTACTCTTGTAACCAAGAACTACAGAAGAACCCTCAGCTAGACTGGTAGGAAGGGCAGAGATTCAAAAAGTGCTGGCCCCGCACCCACTTGTGGTGGTTGAGAATGCTGAGGGGTATCTCAGCTGCAAAGTTCCCCCCTGAGGAGCATGGGGTCTCAACCCACACTGGGGTCCCCAGCCTTGGGCACCAGAGGTGGGAAGAGGAGCCCACATAATATCTGGCTCTGAAAATCAGCAAGGATTCTGTCCTCCAGGAAAAAATGGGAGTCTGCTGGAAGGACAGGAGCCCTCTTAAAGGGCCAGCATACAAGTCTTATTCCAAACACTCACTCTGGGACTATGAAGAAAGGGTGTCTCAGAGTGGAATGGAATCATGCAAGGAGAAACTATTTTGAATGTCACTGGGAAGAGAGCTGAAGGTATGACCCCTGGGTCCCTTCCCTGTGCTGAGCCTCTCTCCCACAGTGCTCACAGATGCCATCATTCCTGGGTCAAGCACTCCCTTCATTGCAGCATGAACCTGGGGAATCTACTAGCCCCACTATCCTGACTCCTTGTTCTCTACCCTATGGAGCAACACACTACAAAGGAGTCAGCTGCCTGGGCCTATTGTGTAAACTTCATGGAGGTCTCTTGAGGTGGTCTGGTGGACTGAAGGGGTGTCAGAGACTAAGTTGTGTGACTTTGGGGTGGGGGCCATTTTTTAAAATCCCTTGCAGGTCTAACTAAGGCCACCATTCCAATGAAGAGCCCTCCATTCACACAGCCAAATCTTGGCCTTCTGGGGCCTGATGAATTCTCCTGGCTTTTACTCTAATGATTCCCTGAGGCCCCACCCAACCCAATCACAAAGGTCCACGGATGCCCCATGGGTGGTAGCTGGCATTGGTGTATCCTGGAACTTTTGCTAAGTAGCCTAACACCCAGTAATGAAGCTGACTTTGAATCTGTATCAATCTGGTGAACACCACTCTCACCTACCTGATGACTCACTTACCTCATGCAACTCACATACCAACAGGAGCTCTTTCAGTGACTGACCCCAACAGAAAGCTGGTAGGCAGAGGTGGATCTCAGGGTGACGGGCTTTTTTGCTCACCTGCCCCATGGGCTTGGTGCTGGTGGAAGGAGGCATTGGTGTGCAGCTTAGCCCCTCCTAGGCACACCCAGGCACAGCAGAGGCAGTCACAAATGCTGATTGCTTTGTAACGCAACACACGTAGCCCAAGGGAAATCATGGGCAGAACCTGACTTGCACCAGAGTCCCTCCCAAGAGGGCCAAGTACCAATACATGAGGTGGGGAGCTTCAGAGCATGATCCAATTAGCTCCATGAGAGTGACGCCCAAAGATTTCTGCAAGCACCAGACCATGCTGGCGTGAATTACTCAACATGGCATCAGCTTTTACACGGCAACACAGTACATACTGTGGTCAGCCAGCCTGAGAATCAACCCCATCCATGAACAGGCCATTAACAATCAAGACTCTACAAAAGGAGGGCTCACATAACACACACAAGTGACTTTCCTGGAGCACCTAGCTCAGGTGATCAGAAAGATTGTGCTACTGAGCCTCACAAGACACCTAATACATAAGGGTATTATACCAAGACTGGGGGACATAGCAGATTTACCCAATACACAGAAACAAATATGGAGAGGCAGCCAAAATGGGGAAACAAAGAAACATGCCCTAAATGAAAGAAAAATCCACCAAAAAAGAACTAAATGAAATGGAAGCAAGATATGCACCAGATACAGGGTTCAAGAACATAGTTACAAAGATACTCAAGGAACACAGTGAGAACTTCAATAAAGAAATAGCAAGTATAGCCTGGCCAGTGTGGTTCAGAGGTTGAGCATCGGCCTATGGTCCAGGAGATTGTGGTTCAATTCCCAGTCAGGGCACATGCCCAGCTTGTGAGTTTGATCCTCAGTGGGGGTCATGCAGGAGGCAGCAGATCAATGATTCTCTCATCATTGATTTTTCTCTCTCTCTTCATCTCTCTGAAATAGAGACATGTTTAAAAAAAGAGAGATAGCAAGTATAAAAAAGGACAAAGACATCATGTAAAAGAAGCAGTCAGAAATGAAGAATACACTAGAAGGAATTAACAGCAGATTAGATGAAAAATGAAACAGAATCATTAATTTAGAAGACAAGGTAGCAGGAAACACCCAATTAGAGCAGCAAAATAAATAAATAAATAAATAAATAAATAAATAAATAAATAAATAAATAAATTTTTAATGAGGCTAGTTTAACAGACTTCTGGGACAACACAAACATAGCAATATCCACATTATGGGGGTGACAGAAGGACAAGAGAGAGAGCAAACAATTGAGACCCTATATGAATAAATAATGACTGAAAACTTTCCTGACCTGGTGAGGAAGAAAGACACACAAGTGCAAGATTCAAAGAGAGTCCCAAGCAAGATGGACACAAAAAGGCTCACACTAAGACACTTCAAAATTAAAATGGCTAAGTTTAAAGACAAAGAGACAATCTTCAAAGCAGCAAGAGGAAAACAGATAGCTACCTACAAGGGAGCCCACATAGGACTGTCTGATGCTTTCTCCACAGAAACATTTCAGGTTGGTAGGTATTGGCACAAAATATTCAAAGTAATGAAAAACAAGGACATACAACTAAGACTACTCTACCCAGCAAGGCTATCATTTGAAATTGAAGGAGAAAAAAAAAAAGCTTCCCAGGTAAGCTAAAGGAGTTCATCACCAACAAACCAGTATTAGAGGAAATATTAAAGGGACTTTTATACAAAGAATATGAAAAACAGAGGGGACATAATTATACAGAATAAAATAGGAATAAGGGTGTACCTATCCATAATCACTTTACATGTAAATGGCTTCAATGCTCCAATCAAAAGACATGGAGTAGATGAATGCATAAGAAAAGATCCTTCCCGGCTGGGCTTGGCTCAGCGGCTGAGCATCAACCTAGGATCCAGGAGATCACTGTTCAATTCCTGGTCAGGGCACATGCCCAGGTTGTGGGCTCAATCTCCAGTCAGGGCTGTGCAGGAGGCAGCCATTCAATGACTCTCTAATCATTGATGTTTCTATCTTTCTGTCTCCCTCTCCCTTCCTCTCTGAAATCAATAAAGATATCTTATAAAAATAGAAAAATGATCCCTACCTTTGCTGTCTACAATACACCCACCTCAGGGAAAGATACACACACACTGAAAATAAAGGGATGGAAACAGATATTTCCTGAAAATGCAAACAAAAAGGGCCCTGGCCAAGTAGCTCAGTTGGCCGTCCTGATACGCCAAGTGTGTGGGTTCAATCTCTCATCAGGGCCCATACAAGAAGCAACCAATGAATGCATAAATGAGTGGAACAACAAATCAATGTTTCTCTTTCTCCCTCTCTCTCTCTCTCAAGTCAATAAATTAAAACATTAATTTAAAAAAATTTCAAATGCAAACAAAAAAAGCTAGGATAGCAATACTTATATTAGACAAAATAGAATTTAAAACTAAGGCTACAAGAGACAAAGAAGTTCATGACATAATGATAATGGGATCAATCCAATAAGAAGAAATAACCCTTATAAACATATATGCACCCACCATAGGAGCACCTAAATATATAAAGCAAATATTGATAGAATCATAGTTGGGGAGTTTAATACCCCATTGACATCAACAGTGAGATCTTCCAAAAAATAAAAATAAAAAAAAAAAAAAAATAAAAAAAAAAAAAAATATATATATATATATATATATATATATATATATATATATATATATATATAAAACAATAAAAACCACAGGGTATACATTTTATTCAAGTGCACATAAAACATTTTCCAAGATAGATCACATGTTAGACCATAAAACAAGCCTTAATAAATTTGAAAAGATTGAAATCATTTTACACATCTTCTCCAACCACAATGGTATGAAACTAGAAATCAATGGCAAACAAAACAAAAACAAAACACCACACAAACACAAAAAGGCTAAATAACATGTTACTAAACAGTGACTGGGTTAACAATGAGATCAAGGACGAAATCAAAAGATACCTTGAGACAAATTAAATGGTAACAGACCACCCAAAATCTATGGGACACACTGAAAGCAGTCCTAAGAGGGAAGTTCATAGCAATACAGGTTTACCTCTAGAAACAAGAAACCTCAAATTAATGTAAACTTTCACTGGAAGACATGTTTTAAATGAGCCCATCAGATTGTTTTAAAATGTGTGACGTGGCCTTAATTTGTTCGACTGATTGATTGTTGTTATGACAGTATTCTATCTTTAGTGAGTCAAGTTCACCAAACATAAAATTAACAATTTTAAAGTGAAAAATGTAGTAGCATTGGGTACATTTACGATGTTGTAAAATGATCACCTCTGTCTAGTTTCCAAACTTTTCATCAGTCCAGAAGGAAACCCCATTCCCATGAAACAATAGCTCCCCATTCCCCCTATTGCAGTCTCTGGCAACCACTTGTCTGATTTCTGTCTCCACAGATTCACTTATTGTAGAAATTGCATGTAAAAGGAATCACACAATAAAACAAATTTTTTTCTTTGGCTGGTGTGGCTCGGTTAGTTGGACCATCATCCCAAGCACCAAAGGTCATGGGTTCCATTCGCAGTCAGGGCACATACCCAGGTTGCCAGTTCAATCCCAGTTGAGGCACACTTGGGTGAGAGCCTCTTGATTTTTCTTTCTAACCCTTCCTCTTGCTCTAAAATCAATTAAATATATATATATATCCTTGGTTGAGGATTTAAAAATAAAAAGCCTAATTTTCTGTTTCAAACCTAAAGGTAGTCCACTATAAAATTTTAAGAGTAAGTGCCACGCAAAATTAAATTGGGGGCAGGAAAATTCATTTCACAAGAGAGCACATTACCTTGAAATCTTCATGGTGGGATATAGGCCATGAATTATTAATACCAGGTTTGCTGGAAAGTCTTTACAGTAAAATATACAAACAAACAAAAAGAGTGAGTTCATTTCTTTAAAAAAAAGCAACAAAAATTTTAAGCGAAAAAGCAGCTATCTATGTATAAAATGAAGATTCTTGATATAATTAACATGGGGCCCTGGTTTTAAAAAAGCTTTTAGTTATCTATTTCTGCTGCCACCTCTCCCAACCTATGAACTATTTAATGAAGACACACTCTGCTTGAGATGAATTTGTTTTTACCACTTAATGGCTAACACAAATTTGTTACCTGAACTGGAACAAATCTGATGACTTAAACCAAGGTAGAAAGATACACTGTCCCTTCCCCATCATCTGTCCCTGCTTCAAAGACTAATCTACATCAGTAAAAAATGGCACTCTTGATTCTTGAGCATGGAAACCATTTATTGAGGAGAACCCATTCCTTCCTTTTACCCTAAAACTGTACAGGAAGTTCCCTGAAATGGTTAAAAGTTAAATGTCCAAATGTCAATGAACAAATTTATGTGTTCTCAGCCTTCCCACTCCCAGATCACCCTTCTGCAGGATCAATGACAGTCTTCAACCTTTAAATCTTCAACCTATGAAGGCACAGACTCCTGATACAAGGCTGGGCTCCAATTACCAAGAATAGGAGCTCTCTATTTCCCTGCTCCTGGAAAACAAACTAAATGGAGTCTCAGGGATTCACTCATAACATAGGCGTGTTATCAACTATCCAACCTCATTACTGACTTGACAGCTAGTCCTGCCCCTGCCCAACCCTCCATGTACATGGGAAGCACATCAGCTCATTGGGAAAAGTGGTAGAGGTGAGGAGACACCTGCCTTGGGCCATAGATCTATGTTGTTCAGCAATCTCCAGTCCCCTAAGACTCAATGGGACCTAAGCCCCACTCTGTAAGTCAGAGTTCAGGTAGATAATACCACAGTCCTGTTTGTGATCAAAAGAATCTTTCCAGTGGCTCAAAGTATTTTAATATCTTTCTGTAATTGTCCTAGTTCCTCCAATTAAACAAACAAAAGAGCAGCAACCTCATCAGGATTCTCCTCAGCCCCTTCCTTTAATGTGCCTTTCTAGACAACTCCCAACATCCTGGGGCTTCCTTCTTATAATTTATCATTAACTTGTCATAAACCCCCATATTCTCATCTCTTTTCTAAAACTCTAATTCCTATCCCAACCCAGTGTTGTTCATCTTGAAACTTGGGATTCCTCTGCTAATTCCACTCTTAACCTCTATCCAGTGAGTTCACTAGACACATTCCCCATATTTCTATTATTAAAACACTCACCTACAGGATGATAAAGAAGGAAGATTATAACACTTAGAAACCTGAATTTACATTTCATTTCCACCACTTACTATGTTCCAAATAGTCACTTTAATCTCTTTGAGTTTCAAATTGTCCATGTGAACAACCACTTGACCAGGTTATGCTACACAGGTTGAAGTGCTAGAAGGTGTTCTCATTAATTAATTGCTAAAATTCCTGAAATTCTATGTGCCTTTGATTCTGTCTATAGAAAAATGGAGAACACTACCACTGGCAGAAGTGGAAAAAAATAGCATAATGAAAGAAACACCAAAAATAGAGAAGAAAGTAAAAAAAATCAAGAAAAGTCATGGAAGAGGAAAAAAGGACTCTAGGAATAAAAGAAAAAACTTAATACAACTAGGCAAAGGTGCTAGCTTGAGGGGAAAACCAGACTGGGAAGTCAGTAAATAGTCAATTAGAAATATCCTCTAAATAGATGTTGAATTTAATTAACATAACATGGTCTACACATAGATATTTGTTACTTACAGATAAGGAATTCATTTCAAGAAGAAGAGATATCATTATACCTAGAAACACTTGCCTGATTAGGCCTTGCTTGGATAAAACCTTTGGTTCTGTGGCCATAGCTAACTGTGAAGTGCCCTAAAGCCTTTAATGGGAAAACGAGGCACTAGTTACCACTGCAGCTGACAAGTGTAGTAAGACAAATGCTTGGACTAACTGGGCCTCTTAGGAAAACTCTAAATCAGAGTTAACACACAATTAGATTTGACTTTCTGAGTTGATATGATTAGCATCCCTATCTCGATGCCAGTGCTATACAGGGACTTATCAGTGTATGTTGAAGGACCACAGAGTAGATTTGGGAGCCAAGTAGGTTGACAGTCAAGTCATGGGTCAGTAGTTGGAGTCATTTGTCAATTAATCAACCTCCCTGAATCACAGTTGCCTAATTAATAAAAAGTAAGCTATAATAGCATAGCTACTTTGCAAAGCTATTGTGATGACTATGTAACACATGTTAATTACATAATATTGGGCCTACCCCACAGTAGAACACTCTAGAAATGCATTTCTTAGTTAACATAATTTTTAAAATCCTACCTCCTTAAAGAGTCTTCTTCAGAGCTCTCATCCCCTATTAAAGTAATAGTAAAATACACTTTAAAGCAACAATAGAAAAATACAGGACTTTAAAAGTACTGGACTAATGCTTTGTTAGGAAGGGTTCCTTTGGGACCACACCTGAAGACTATACTAGAGTGAATATTAATGATATAATGGCTAGGCCATTAATACATTAAGAACATTTACTTTCCCTTTTTAAATATATCAAATGCAAGAGAAAAGAAAAGAGTGGGCTCCATCAAAATGGGATACCTACATATGAACTGCTATTTACAATGAACATAACCCTACCCAAACCCCATCAGGCTGACAGAAAACGGTATCGTTAGGAGAAGCAGTATCATAAACGAACAATATCAAACTTAAATAGCATGAGTTTTCTGGACTCCTGCCGAGAAGAGCAGTTAGAAGAGGGTGTACTTATTTTGCTGTAACACAATTCCCACTTCTCCAGCTCTTCAGTGAAGACGAGCTGGTTTCGGACGAAACGCTCTATCACAAGGAAATTTGGTCCCTAGGCACTGCACTTGGCAGCACAGCAAAACAAAGGGAACAGACCCTTTCTCTTCCTATACCCAACTGCGAGATAAGTAAGAAAGACTTCGATTCCAGTAGTATAAAGTATAACCCCTTGAGACTGTCTCCTTCCATTGCTAGAGTCTATCTGGACCCACCACACAGAGCAGCGTGGTTCAAACAGTTAGTGCCCTGCAGTAGTGCATGAGGTCATTTTTCTCAACCCTCCCCATTAGTGGCAAATGCCTACAGAAATCATGCTTTTTTGGCTTGTGTGGCATATGTCATCAGATCCTATGCTGATGAACAAGAACAAACCACAAAGGACAAAGAACATCTTGGGTAACTACATTCAAGTACCTTAGGATTTTAATTTTTTAAACATTCAAAAAGATACCCACTATATGGCTCCAACTATTCAACAGTCAGGAAAAGGCAAAACTATGGAGACAGTAAAGAGAGCAGTGGGTTGCAGAGCTTATGGAGCAGCGAGGGATGAAGAAGCAGAGCACAGAGGACTTTTAAGGCAGTGGAACGATTCTCTATGATGCCTAATGGTCCACACATATCATCATACATTTGTCAAAACCCACTGAATGTACAACACCAAGAGTGAACCTTAATGTAAACTATGGACTTTGGTTGATAATGATGAGCCAGTGCAGGTACATCCGTTGTAATAAATGCACCTCTCTGGTGCAGGGTGTCAAAACTGAGGGAGGCTGTGTGTATGGGGATGTGTGGTTTATGGGAACTCTTGTACTTCCCACTCAATTTTGCTGTGAATCTAAAAATGTTTTAAAAAATAATGCTTACTAATTATTTTTTTTTAAATATCTGCTGAACCTGCTATTAACATAGAGCAACATATTAACTCTATTTTCAAGACACAGGCAGCTTCAAAATTAAGATAAAGATCCAGTGAGGAAACAAGATGGAATCATAGGTAACAGCTGTACCCGCCGCCTCCCGCAACCACATCAAAATTACAACTAAAATACAGAACCACCATCACTCAGAACCTCCTGAAATCTGGCTGAACAGGAGCCCTACAAGGAGGGAACTGAAGGAGAACCGAGACCGACAGGAAGGGCGGAGAGGTGGGCAGATTGGGGCTGAATCACCGAGAGGTGATTACCTGGTGCCGCAGGATAAACCTGGGAGGGACATCTTGGCCGTGGAGGTTTCCCAGAGGTGTGAGGGGTCCCAGCCTCATATCAGGCCCCCAGCCCAGGGCTCCAGGAATGGGAAGAGAAGTCCCCGCAACTTTGGGCTGTGAAACCAGCGGGGACTGTGGCCGAGGGATGCTGAGGCTGCGGGAGTCCCAGGCACCTCTTCTTAAGGGGCCTGCGCATGAACTCACTCAGACGTGCTCCCTCTGAGCCCCAGCTCTGGGCAGCAACTTGAAAGGATCTGGGACATTTGGGGAGGAACTAACTTGCCTGAAATCAGGGTGAGAGGTGGAGGGGCAGGTCTCTCCCAGGCAGAAGAGCTAGCAGAGGCCATTGCTCCTTTGTCGCACCCTCCCTCCACAGAGCCGGCAGGAAGGCACCATATTTGAATCTCCACCAACTGACTCCGACCTTTGGCCCCACCCTGGTGATTCCGGGAGACCCGCCCCTCCCAACTTGCCAGCTCATCAGAACCATTTCCAGTGGCTTTTCTATGCAAGTGGCCTCTTGAATCACTTGTTTAGGACTTTCCTAAAATCTCTCAAACAAGCAGCAGCATGCCCCATATGTCTTATAAGTGGCCACAGGCCTGGCACTAGTGGCAGCCTGCATAGCTTGGCCTCTCCTGGACACCTCCAAGCCCAGCACAAGTAGCGGCCAACTACGGTTTGCTGTGTAGCTCATGCTGGGTGACCCTGGGCATGGCACTGGCAGAGGCTGACTTTGCACCTCCCAGGAGGCCCCAGAAACAGTGCACCTGTGGTCAGACTTGACCACGCTGAATTACAACCCTACTACATCCACAAGTGAAACACTCAAGGTGCACAATTGGTGCACACCAAAGCTCCACTGAAGAAAATCCTGCTCCATAGGGGTGTCTCCAGCACACTAGCTCTTTGGCTGTAGTTGCTGCTGGTCCTCATAGCCAATTGGCCTGGGGGTGAATTCCTCCCAGTGATGCCAACAGCAACCAAGGCTCAACTACAACAAATCAGAGCACACAGCCCACACAGGGGAGCACCTAGAAGGCCCAGCTCAGGTGACTGGAAAGGCTGAGCCACTGGACCCTACAGGACACCTACTACACAAAGCCACTCTACAAATTCCAGGAGACACAGCAGCTCTACCTAATACATAGAAATAAACACTTGGAAACAGCCAAAATGTGGAGGCAAAGAAACATGTCACAAAGGAAAGAACAAAAGAAATCTCCAGAAAAGGAACTAAATGAAAGAGAGCCAAGCAAGTTAACAGATACAGAGTTCAAAATCTTGTTTTTAAGGATGCTCATGCATATTAGTAAGAGTATTATGAAAACAAGTGAGACCATCAATGACATAACAATTTGAAATGAAGGTTACATGAACTGAAATGAAGAATAATTTACAGGGAATCAACAGTAGAGTAGAGGACACTGAGAATCAAATCAGCAATTTAGAACATGAGGAAACAAAGAGCACCCAACCAGATGAGAAAAAAGAAAAAAGAAACCAGAAATATGAAGATAGTGTAAGGAGCCTCTGGGACAACTTCAAGAGGCCCAACATTTGTATTATTGGGGAGCCAGAAGGGGGAGAAAGAGACCCAGAAATTGAAAACCTATTTGAAAAACTAATTACAGAAAACTTCCAGTACCTGTGGAAAGAAATAGACTTACAAGTCCCGTAAGAACAGAGGATCCCAAACAAGAGGAACCCAAAGAGGCCCACAGCAAGACACATCATAATTAAACTGCCAAAGGTTAAAGACAAAGAGAGAATCTTAAAAGCAGCAAGGGAAAAACAGTTAGTTATCTACAAAGGAGCACCCATACAACTGTCAGTTGATTTCTCAACAGAAACTTTGCAGACCAGAAGAGAGTGGCAAGAAATATTCAAAGTGATGAAAAACAAGGAACTACAACCAAGATTGCTCTCTCTAGCAAAGCTATCATTTAGAATTGAAGGTCAGGCTTCTGAATAGACACTTCTCCAAAGAGGACTTACAGATGGCCAAGAGACATATGAAAAAATGCTCAAAGTCACTAATCATCAGAGAGGTGCAAATTAAAACCACAATGAGATATCACTTCACACCTGTCAGAATGGATACCATCAATAAGTCAACAAATGACAAGTGCTGGCAAGGGTGTGGAGAAAGGGAACCCAAGTGCACTGCTGGTGGGAATGCAGACTGGTGCAGCCACTTGGGAAACAGTACAGAGTTTCCTCAAAAGATTAAATACTGGATTGCCTTGTGACCCAGCAATCCTACTTCTGGGTATATATCCTAGAAATACCAATCAGGGAGAATATATGTATTTCTAAGATTTCATCTGTTACAACTCCTGAAAACCTCTCCAATCTCTTCCTTCTTCCCCATTCCTCTCTCCTACCATAGTGCTACATTTGCCTCCCCTGCCTTGGGTCTCTGCCCTTCTCAAGTTCTCCTGCCCACTAATCTCTAGAATCTCTGATTTAAGAGCTCTCCTACTTTCTCAACACAGTTAGTTGCCTTCTCAGTCTTCTCTTCAGTTCATAGAAAGCCCCTATCTTTCCTCCTATTGCAAATGGCTGACAAAAAAAAAAAAAAAAAAAGAATTGAAGGTCAGATAAAGAGCTTCACAGATAAGAAAAAACTAAAGAAGCTCATCACCACCAGACCAGAACTACAGGAAATGTTGAAGGGTCTTCTTTAAGAAAAAGCTAATGGACAAAAGAATCTGACAAACTAAATAGATCCAGAGACACTGACACATGCAAAAGATGATCATATTTCAGAGGAAAGAGGGAAGGGGGATGGAGTGTGGGAAGAGATTAACCAAAGAAGTTATATGCATGTGTGCATAACCCATGGACACAGTCAATAACGGGGTAAAGTCCTGGGGAGGGGGTGGGAGTGAGGTGGAGGGGATCAATTCAGGGGGGAAATGGGACACCCGTAATACTTTCAACAATAAAGACAAATTAAAATAAATAAATATATAATAGAAAGATCCAAGTATCAGAATATGGATATTATCTCCTCAATTGAATGAAGCAGATGAAAAGATATGAACAAGCAAATGACTTGAATTGTATACTAGGTAAGGTAAGATAAACACTGATAAATATGATTGACTATCTTCTTTATAATTATAAACAGGGAATAAGTGCAATATAAATCAAAACTAAAACATCCTTATAATTACAAGACAATTTTTATTCTAATTTTGAATCAGAAATCATCATGCTGATTTTATCTAAAAATGATCTTGAAGCATTATTTGAATAAAAAGAAAAGATTATAAATGCCTAATATTGCCCAAGTCATTTATATACAAATAACTGTTAAATACTCACCAAGAGTAACAAAAGTGACTGGCATTGCTAATAATTTTGCATGATGCAACTGAAACCACTACAATGTTATATAATCATATTACATGCTTTTAAAATGAAATTTTAAGTCAATCCCAGAAATACAGTCAGGGCTACAATGGCTGTGCAGAAAAATATTACATAGCAAGCCTAAAACAGGGATCCATAGTAAGTTTTACTCAAATGGCTAACTCGGGGTTGGTGCCAGATATTTTGAATCAGGGGAGGGTTTACACAATTTCTTAACAGGTTAGGAGGGGTTCACTGTAACTCAACACTTTGTACAACCAATGGGATTCATTCTGAACACTTGCTTTCCATCTGGCCATCTAGAATTTTGGCAAACATTATGGGGAAGAAGCTTATGTGACTAGGATGCCATAAAGCCCTTGGCACTGAGTCTAAAGGGGCTCTGGGACTGGTAGATGGCATTTCACACGTCTTGTCAGAATTTGACAGGGGAATACATGAGCACATCTTGGGAACTCCACAGGGAGAGAGCTCTTCCAAGGTTGTGCCTGGAGTCCTCCACACTTTGTAACACACATATTTTCTACTTCCTGATTGTCCTATGATCTTTTCACTCTAGAAAATCATAGGTTGGAGTAAAACTACATGTTGAGTCCTCTGAATTTTCCTGGTGAGTTACCCACCTGGTGTGTGTTCAGGAGCCCCTAACAGAATGGCATTATGTGGCATTTTTATGCTGCCGGATGGTGTGCTCCACATGATTAGAGGCAGAGGGTGATTTCGAGCATACCTCTCTTGGAACTGGGTCTTCTTACTGCTTCTTCTGTAGATTGCAGTAGATCTATTTTAATAGAGGAAAACAAGAGAAATGAAACGATGATGTCAGAAAACAATCTGAAACAAAAAACAAGAAAATTTACTCAAAATAGAAAATTCAGAATCCTAATGATAGAGAGCCTGCTCTACTGTGTGTAAGTGCCTATAAATGAAATGAACCATCACACTGGCCATTTTCTCTAAGGACACTTTAATTCCTTTTCACAATAGTTCGGAATGAAACAAGCAACTATGGTAGTGAAAGAAAAATAATAATTCTCTAAAGATAGTACAATAGTGTACTAGTGATTATAGAGTTCTATTTCTTTGTTTCTACACTTTTTCTTAATATCTTATGACACTAAAAGCATGGATCTCCTGTGAAAAGCAGTTGTTGAAAGGACAAGGTAAAAAGTCAAAGAAACTATATCCAAAATGTACGCTGAGTTACCCATGGATATACCAACAAACTCAACATGTATGTGGAAAAACTGGTCTTTCCTGTTGAGCTGTTGCTCTTCCCTGTTCATCTAATAAAGTCCTATTCTCCACCTTCAGTGCACACTGGAGACCTATGAATGAACCATCTTAAATTTCTCTCCCTCTAATAACTTTTTACGCTTAATCGTCATGAAACCTGTGAACTGAACCTCTTTTTATTCTCTGCTTCATTTTGCTCCTGTCAACTGCCCAAGTTAAATAATTGGCATTCACAGGAGCAAAAATTATACCATTGTTATTCCTTCATAAATAAAAATTTTTAAGCAGAACAAACAAGAAAGACATTAGGTTAGAAAAACACAATCAACTTAAATGGAATAAATTGACCTTCCTGACTTGATTTTACCATTGATAGGTGAAACCTTCACCATGGCCTGATGTTATTCCAAGGAAGCAAAGATTCCTTTGTCTTTGACTCCCTTTATGTGGTTTCCTTCAATCTGTCCTCTACAGGAGTGCTCTACAAACTAGGGCCCAAGGGGTCTAATACAACCTGTTATCTGGTTTTGTACATAAACTCTCACTGGAACACAGTCCTGCCTTCTCAAGGATATATTGTCTGTGACTGCTCTCACACTGCAATGGCAGACATTAGGAGATATGACAGACCACAAGACCTAAAATCAGCTCCTTTAGAGAAAAAGTTTCCTGATCCTCCCTTCATATCAAAACCAGAGTGTCCCCAACAAATGTATTCTTATGACATATTTGCACAGTTCTCTCCAACGAATCCCTGCAGTAAATACTGCTGACTCCCTACCTTAGTCTTCCTTCCTGCTGGACACCCCAGCTGTATGTGGATATTTACTGTCATGATACACAAATAAGGTGCTATCTGCCCAGCTCCAAAAAGAGAAATGATTATACTAAGCTAATCACAGTACCTTGCTTACCACTAAGTGCTTTAGGAGTTAGCATGTGATGTAGCCCAAGCCTAAAAATTGTTAGTGGAAGTCAACTGCAAGCCTCTCAGTTATCTTCCTTTATTTAAAAGAAACATATAGCTCAGCATCAGTAATCAGGGAAATGCAAATGAAAGCCATAATGCAGGACGACCTCACTCCTCTCAGAATTACTTTCCTCAAGGTGTGAATAAATAAATACATACATACATACATACATACATAAATAAATAAATAAATAAATAAATAAATAAATAAATAAATAAATAAATAAGTAAGTAAGTAAAGACAGTGTTGGCCATGATATGGAGAAAAGAGAAAGACTCATGCCCTGCTCTTGGGATTATAAATTGGTATAGTCACTATGGAAAACAGCATGGAGATGTCTCAGAAAATTACAAATAAAACTGCCATTCCACTTCTGGGCATTTCTTCAACAAAAGCAGGAACACAGATTTGAAAAGATATCTGCACCCCTATGTTCACTGCAGCATTACTTACAATAGCCAAGATATGGAAGCAATGTAGGTGTCCTCTGATCGATAAAGAAAGAAAATTATATGGTATATAATGAAATATCACTCAGACATGAAAAGAATGAAGTCTTGCCATTTACGAGAACGTGGATGGACCAAGAGGCTGTTAAGCTAGGTGAAATAAGACAGACAAAAACAAATATAGTATGTCTCTCTTACATGTGGAACCTAAAGCAAACAAAACAGAAACACACCCCATAGCTACAGGGGAAAAACTCATGGTTGCCAAAGGCTAGTGAATTGAGGAGACACATGAAAAAGAAAAAGATGAATAAGAAGTGAACCTTGCAGTGATATCATATGCGAGCACTCCGGATGCAGTGTCCAGCACAGGGAATGTGTCAGTATCGTAGTAACTTTGCACAGACATAGAGGGTGACTAGACTTAGCCTGGGTCATCACATCCTAAAGTATGTCAATGTCAAACCACCATGCTGTACACCTGAAAGTCATATATTGTGTGTCAACTATGCTTTTAACAAGAAATTTCAAAGGAAAGGAGAAAGGCATAAGGAAAAGCAGGCCTTCAAGCCTCTACACACTGTCATGTGAGAATACGATGCCTCGGAGCCCTCGCTACCTAGCTGGCCAGGAAAGGACACATTAACACTGACAACCATGCACCTGAAAAGGGACAACTGGGATCCTGATGACATCACGGAAAACCAAAACAATCTGGGTTCCTATTGTTTTGGCCACAGTTAATTAGGCCACCTGTCCTCTGAAGCTAAGACCATTCTATGTGACTGACAGCCCAAGGCCTACAGGGTAAGATCTCTTCCTTTCTGGTGCAGGAGACTTTCATAAGCTTGCCTTCGCTAGGTAGTCACCTGATTCCCAGCCATTCCCACAGGACACACTGTGCACCATCAAAACTAAACTGGGCATTCATGCCGCAAAGGTCTCTTGTACATCTGAGCCCTTGCGCTGCTGTTCCCACTGCCAAACCGGTCATATCGATATAAGTTCCTCCTGCTAAACATCCCTCTTCTGCCCCTCTACCTGGCAAACTTGTTCACGTTCTGCATTCTTCCTCTATTCTCCGCCCACACTTTTTGTTTAAATTATAAATCTTCTTTTCAATTGATTTGTGAGAGAGACAGGAAGGGAGAAACAGAGAGAGAGAGAAACAGTGATTTCTTGTTCCACTTCCTTGTGCATTCCTTGGTTGATTCTGGTATGTGCCCTCACCAGGGATCAAATCCACAACTTTTGCATTTGGAGACAATGCTTTCACTAACTGACCTACCTGGCCAAGGCCTCGCCTACTTATTTATTTATTTATTTATTTATTTATTTATTTATTTATCTATATTTAGTACCTGACACCTCATAGGTACCTGATCACTGGTCTTTATTTCTGTTGGGGATACAATGCAGGCCGATGATAGGATGGACACCATTTTCCAATCCTGCTGGACAGCAAGAATGACCCAAGGAGCTGGTTAAAAAAGGTATTCCCAGGCCTCATCCTCCACAGTCTATAGAAAACAATGGGAATCTATGTTCTAACAAGCCACCGGCTAATTCCTATCAGGCACTTTGGGAGCACATCCAGGCGCCCTTCATTCCAACTTCTTGGTTCTGCTCTTTTGTCCCCTATGCATCTGGCCCTGTATTCAGCAAAGCTGTAGCTGTTGCTTGAAGGTGGACATGATTGAAAGGTCAAATATCATTAAACTGTATTCTCAAAGAGAATGAGCCCTGAACTTTGCACAGTAGATTTATTTCTAAAAGCTGTTTGCAAATGGAATTTGGGGGGATATGTGAGTGTGAGTGTGTGTGTGTGTGTGAGAGAGAGAGAGAGAGAGAACAAGCATATATTTAATACCATAGTTTGCAATTCAAGGGAATGCATTCAATTCAACTAAATTAATATTGTTGGGTGACTTATGTGCTGGGCATACAAGGGGTTTGCTTAGAGTCCAGTGAGGAAGATGGTGAAATAAACAGGCAATTACAACACTGTGGTTAGATAAGGTTCACACAGGGACCTAGGAGACCACGAAGGGGGGTGTGCATCCAATTCTGGGTTGGTGCGCATCTAGGAATTTTCAGGGGAAGTAACAGACCTGTAAATTGGAATTAAGTCTTTTTTTTTTTTGCAAAGTGAATGACCCTTCTCTAATTTATCCTTGCAGGAAAATGAAGTTTCACATCATTTATACAAGCATGCATACAAGCATGCAGCGGCACAAGTTTTGAGTTCCTGCTAGGGGCAAGGCACAGAGTGAGGTGTGGCAGGGAGACCTGGGTGAGAAAAGCCCAATCCCTGCCCTCAGGGAGTTTATATCACACCCCCTCAGGGTTAAGTGCTGTTCTCATCTGGGTCATTAATCCAGTGGAATCTGTGTATGTCTGAATAGGTAGTTTACTATTCAGGTCTTAACTCCTTTTACTGAAAAGGCTGTGTGTTCTCTTTCATCACCATGTGGTGGGGAAATCCGGTTCCAACCAACACTTCAGTGCTGGCATCCAGGAGAAAACCCAAGTGCACGCTCGAGTTCCTGGAGCTGTTTGCCACGAAGCCGCCGAGGCCTGGGTGGATTTGTAGGGTCTGTAGGGTCTGTGAGTACCGGGGCAGCCCGCAGACCTGGCAGCTTTCCTTCCCTCTGGGCATGATGAACACAAGCGCCTTTCAAACCACCTGTCTTCTCTGCCTGTCTGGTAGGAGCTGTGTAGATCCTTTCAGCACTGGTGTCTTCCCGTCCTCCAGATGAAGAAATTAAGGTACAAGGGGTACCTGGAGGCAGTGTTTGTCACCTGGTGCTTTGCACCTTGTTTTCTCGGCCACTGGCTTAGGCTTCCAGATCCTCAGTTTCCTCCTCTGTGCATGGGCACAGTGGTAGCATCTGTACTAATCTTGAACCTCTTAGGGCCCTGAACTTCTGTGAGGAAGTGATGAAAGCTGCCAGGAGAGCTTATGTTTATTGAGGCCCACTCTGTGTCAGGCCCAGTGTTTGGGACTTTCCCCTCATTGTCTCATGTAATCATCAGTACAGTCTCTCTGGCCAGGTATTAGTCTTGTCTGTACCTCACAGAGGGGAAAGGAGGCCCAGAGCGGCGAAATGCCTGTTCCCAGGCCACACAGCTGGGGTGCCAGCAGAGCCAGGTGCACCATATGGCAGAGCTGGGGCCGGGTCACAGGCTCTCTGCCCCTCCGCCCGGGGTGGGGGCATGGAGAACACAGCACCCTCTCCTGCAGTTTAGGGGTTCGAGCACCCCAAGCCCGCCCACTGGCCAGGTAGACCAGGCCTCCCCCGGTTTGCTGGCTAATGCAGGCCTGGCTGTGCCCTCGGCAGGGCTTTCGGTCAGCGTGTGGCGACCCAGACCCCCGCGTGGGGCTGGACCAAGGCCAGGCGCCCGTGCGGAGTGCGGGCTGCAGCGCCGGTCCTGGCCCCGGGTCCCAGGAATGTGGGAGGGCCCGGGGGCGCCCGCAGCGCGGCGGGGGTGCTTCCTCCGCCCGCGGGAGGGGAGCAGAGCAGAAGCGCAGGGGGCCCGCTGCTGCCCCCTCCCTGCCGCTGGACCGGCCGCGCGGGGGCGGGGGCTGCGGGGAAGCGACCAGGGGCTGCGGGGCTCGTGGCCGCGGGCTAGCCAGCCCGGAGAAAGCGATGAATATTCAGAGGGGAGGGGAGCGGTGGGCGGGCTGCTCGCCTTCAATCCCTGCAGGCGGAGCCGCTGGAGCGCAGGGGAGGCGGCGGGGGCGGGGGGCGGCGGGAGCGGAGCCGCGATGCTGTCACCGCGCGGGGGCGGGGGGCTCTGCTCGCTGCGCCCCGCTCGCTCCTGCGTGCCCAGGGACGCGACCCTCCCGCGACCTCCGCGCCAGGCCCAGCCGGGTGGCTGCGGGGAAGCCCGGGCGGGCGGAGCGGGACCGGGCTGACCGGCTGGAGGCGGCGGCGGGGCTGGGGCGCACGGCGGGGCCCGACTCGCGCGGCGCGGGCACGTTCCCAGGCGCGGGGGGCATGAAGCGGAGGGCGCGGGAGGCGCGGCCACCTCGGCGCTCGCCGGGCTGCTGGGCGCTGCCGCCGCTGCTGCTGCTGCGTCGCCCGGGCCAGGTGAGCGCCGGGGGCCCCGGGCGGGCGGGACCGGCCTCCCCGCACCTGCCCCCGGTGCCCGCCTGCGGGGGTTGGGGGCGAGGGCCTGAGTCCTGGGGGACCCCTCCTGGAGGGCTCCCGGGAACCCCCCGGCCTTTCCCCCATCCCAGCCCCTTACCCGGCTGCGCGGCTCCAGGGGGCGGGCTGCGGGCTCGGGGAGCCGGTGCCCGGAACCCCCGCGGACGCCCTCCGGCTCCAGGCCGCCTCCGACCCTCGCCTACAGTTTTAAAACTCTAATGCTCACCATAGATTTAAAGTGTCTGGCACATACTACACATCAATGCAAAAGAATAATGACAAGAGTAAGATCCTAGTCTGCTCAGGCTCCTGGTAGGCACTGAATAAAGTATAGGAAATAATAGAAATGACAATGGTAATAAGAAGGTCTTCGAAGGGAGGGACCCGGTTTTTAAAATGTTTGAATTCTGGAACATGAGCATAACACCTAGTACCTAAAAGACACCTGAGAGTGAAATAGCAAACCATTAAGATCAATCAATAACTGAATTTTGAGATTTTCTTTGAAAATTCTGTTTCAAAAAAACACACAGGAATAAACCAGGCACAGCTTTCTGATATTATCAGCACCTTCAAAGTCACCACTATTTCATCTTTTCGTTTCCTATAATTTGCAAAACCAACCTACACATGTTCTTGTTGAAGGTCTACTAAGTCCAAGGTGTCCTCATACAGTTCAGGTGGCAGGCACAATGAACTCAGTGCCACAGTTGGTAGCACACTGGCATTTTTGTTATTGTGAAACATTTCTCTACTTTTTTTATAATTTGTTAAGTCCAAGTTGAGCTATTTGAATATTTATAGCAATTATCTTTTCACCAATGGCAACAAAGCATGTGGTTCTAATGAAATTACAGTGTCCGGACAATTATCCAGCAAGCAGAAGGATCGTCTTGTTCTAATGAAGTCAGCATGCCTCATTCTGTTTGGACTTCTGAGGAATAAAGTTGATCCTAGTGAGACCTTGTTGGTATAATATGTAAAATAACCTCTGCTTCTAAACTGGCATTGCCTCTCTGACTTCTGTACTACTTAGATATGTTTAAAAACCAATTTCATTGGTATTCTTGCCCACTGGATAACTGTTGTCGTTTTTATTGTTAACCATTAGTTTCTGGTTCCAGGAAAGTATTGTTCTGTTCCTAGTTTAATGACTTTTTAGTGACACAAAGCAGTATGTAATAAGAAGTATTCATTCATTTAGTTTAATCCAATTGCTGTAAAAACTAAAGATCCATTCTTTATAAGTTCAATTTGTTACATTGTGATTATAGAAGAAACATACTATATCTTAACTTAAAATACTTTTACTTTTTTACATAAAGCTATCATATGGGATATTAGAAGTCATGACTAAATAAATGAACTTCTTGTCCAACAATATTCCTCTGGATTTTAAATCACCTACAATGAACTGTTCAAATAATACTGAATACTAGTCTATTAAGGAAGAAATTAAGAAAAACTATAGTAGCCCATCCAGGTTGATCCAGGAGTTTGTATAACCAATGGGGTTCATGCTGAACACTTGCTTTCCATCTGGCCGTCTAGAGCTTTGGCACACACTATGGGGAAGATGCCTATGTGACTAGGGTGCCATAAAACCCTTGACACTGAGTTTAACAGGACTCTGGGACAGGTAGATGGCATTTCACATGTGTTGTCAGAATTTGACACTGGAATACTTTAGCATATCTTGGGAGCTCCACAGAGAGAGGGCTCTTGCAAGCTTGTGCCAGGTGTCCTCTGCACTTTTTCACACGCACCTTTTCTGCTTGCTGAGTTTCCTATTCTTCTTCTACTCTAGTAAATCACAGGTAGGAGTAAAACTATATGTTGATACAATGAATTTTTCTTGTAAATAAGCACACGTAGGTGTGGATTTCAGGACCCCTAACAGAATGGCATTATGTGGCATTCATGATGGGTGATGTTACGTTCTGCATGATTAGAAGCAGAAGGTGATTTCACACATACCAGTCATGGAATTGGTTATTCTTATTTCTTCTACCAAACATTCCTCTTGATCTAATTGAATAAAAGCATGAAAGAGATAAATGAAATGATGTCAGAAAATAATGTGAAATAAGCAACAATTCTATTTATTGAAAATATAAGATACAGAATCCTAATGACTGATAACACGTTCTATAGTATGAAAGTTCCTATAGGATAATGAAACATCACACTGGCAATTTTCTCCAACTAAGCAGGGTTTCATTCCTTTGCACAATAGTTATGAATCTATCGAGTACCTGGGGTAGCGAGAGTAACACGATAATTCTCAAAGATAGTACAATAGTGTTCTATTTCTTTGTTTCTAAACTTTTTCTTAATATCTTACAACACTACAAACATGGCTCTCCTATGAAAGGTAGTTGTTGACAGGACAAGGTAAAGAATCAAAGTAACTGTATCCAAAATATAGGCTGAGTTACCCATGGATATTCCAACAAACTCAAAATGTGTGGGAAAAATCTGGTCTTTCCTGTTGAACTGTTGCTCTTCCCTGCTCATCTGATAAAGTCCTATTCTCCGTGTCCAATTCACAGGCCAGTGCACACGCTGGAGACCTTTTAATCAACAGTCTTAGATTTCTCTCCCTCTACTAACTTTTTGCACTTAATCCTCATGAAAGCATAGAACTGGACTCCTTTTCTTTCTCTGCTTTATTTTGCTACTGTCAACTGCCCTAGTCAAACATGGGCTCTTAATGTTCACAGGGGGGAAATAACAGCAACTATTGTTGTTCCATCATAAATTAAGAAGATTTTTTAAGTAAAACAAACGAGAAAGACATACGCCTAGAAAAAGACCTGCATTGTGAATGGAATGAATTCTCTAAAATCAGAATAACTCTTAGTACTTTAAGATATGTGAGAATTAAATAGCAAACCATGAAGTGGACCAATGAGTAACTGAATTTTGAAATTGTATTTGAAAATTCTGGTTCAAAAATACAGAGATATAAACCAGGGGCAGCTGTCTGACATTATGAGCACCTTCAAGGTCAAAACTCTATTGCATCTTTGTGTTTCCTATAGTCTGTAAAACCAACCTACACAAGTTCTTGATGAAGGTCTACTATGTGCAAGGCTTCCTCATACAGTTCACATCGCACAATGAACTCAGTGCCACAGCTGGGTAGCTCACTGGCATTTTTGTTAATGTGAAACTTTTTTCTAGTTTTATTATAGTTTGTTGAGTCCCAAGTTGAGCTATTTGAATATTTATTATGATTATCTTTAACCAATGGCAACAGAGCATCTGGTTCTAAGGAAGTTACACTGTCATGACAATTATCCAACAAGCAGAAGGATCATCTTGTTCTAATGAAGTCAATGTGCCTCATTGTTTTGACCTCTGAGGAACGAAGTTGATCATAGTGAAACCTTATTGGTATAATATGTAAAATAACCTATGCTTCTCAACTGGCATTGCCTCTCTGACTTCTGTACTATTGGTAGATATCTTTAAAATCCAGCATCATTGGGATTGTTTCACTCTGACTAAGTGTTGTAGTTCTTACCGTTTGCTATTTGTTTTTGGTGCCAGGAAAGTGTTGTTGAGTTTGTAGTTTTAGTGACTTTTTAGTGAGGCAAATCACTATGTAATAACAAGTATTCATTTACTAAGTGTAATCTATTTGCTGTAAACACTAAACAAAACATCTATATTTAACAAGTCCAATTTGTTATACTGTGATTATTGAGGAAATATACTACATCCTAACTTAAATCTTTTTACTTTTGTACATAATGATATCATATAGGATATTAGAATTCATGAATAAATAAATGAACTTCTTTTCAAACAATATTGTCCCAGATTTTAAATCACCTACAATTAACGGTTTTAATAATTACTAGATACTAGTTTATTAAGGAAGAAATTAAGGAATACTATACATGTAACTTACGCATTGTGTGTTTTTTAACTGCTCTTTCTTTATCAAAACTTCCTTACTCTTTATCTATGGTGGGAACGCTTAGGGTAATTCACCATCAGAAATCTTATCTTACCATGATCGCTCCTTTGAGAACATTTTACAGATAGCCTTTCTCCTTCATATTCAGTACTTAGTTGTTGATAACTGTGTTATAAAATGGTGATAAATAATATTACTGTATTAATACTAAAGCAAAATATTTTCCAAATGTAGTAAATTCTTAGAATATTTCAGGTAATATCAGAGCTAATATTCAAACTTTAATTATACCATACACTTCAAATTTGTAAGTTCTACAAACTTTTTATTAGGCACATAACTTAAAAGAAAGTTACATGAAATAGTCATGATTTGAGGGCCATATCTTTCAGTGAATTCATCAGTGTCAGCTTGACATAATGGCAAGTATCTTCAACTCAGACATCATAGTTCTATAACCATAAGCTATTTGTTCTCAAACAAGTCACTTTTCTTTGGGTCAGAGTCCTCCTCTACAAAATATGAATCTTACTGCCTTATTGTAGAAGGCTATTAGGATGATTATATGAGGTAGTACAGCAAAAAGACATGTTCAGAGAAAGAGTAAGGCAAAGAAGAAACCTGTTCATGAACTTTATTTGTTGAAACTATTTTGGAATCCCAAATAAACACCAATGTGGGTTTTTCATAGTTTCTAACATTCAAATATTGCAGTTTTTAGAAAATATTAATTTTGGTTATTAACTGTTCTTTCTTCATGGCTTGTAATTCAGGGTATCTCAACTAGTATATAACTTGCAACTAAATTTATTTACAATTACATTTCTTCATGAAGTCAGATATCAAAATACTCCCCTATTTTTGTAGTTAATCATCCCAACGGCAGAAAACTAAGAGAAGTCACGAGCTGGCCTGGACTCCCACTTCTCTTCTCTACCTACTCAAACTGTGATGAAGCAGATCTTTATGAGAATGATGCGTAATCTCCTTGTCCACCCCCATTTAGCTTGCGAGTTAGAATCCTACTTGTCACTCATGGATACTGATGAGGCATGCATGGGCCCTTAGCAAGTCTCATGCCCAATAGCCTACTTTTGACTCAGAGCTTTCTATTGACTGACTTCCAGGTGAGGCATAATTTAAATTATTTTGAAACCGGAGGTAAATTCAAGTCACTTGGGAAAGTGTCATTATTATGGCAAAGATATCACTTGAGGGGACAACTGTAATTATGGAATCTCAGGCAAGTTGGTACCTACTATTCTGGGAAAGGCGATATGGGACCTTCCACTACCTAAACAAAGATGCTCTACAGGATATAAAGCGACCATGGGGTACAGATCTGGTAACAAAGGAGAAAGGAAAGTCTGGTCTTTTCCTGCAGCATTATTTGAACCTCTCTGACAGCTTAGAATGGTCGTTCCATCTAACACCTGCTGGCAGGAAAAAACAAACAAGAAGCTCAAAGGGTAACTCATCTGCGAAGGTCTGGGCTAATATGTGAGCTGCACATAGCTGTTTCAGTGTCAGGGGAAGGCTGTGGGTAGCTAAAGCTAGGAAGCCAAGCTGCCAGAACACAGTGCTGGTAATTAGAATAATGGCCGAGCATATAAGCATATGTATGTAAACTATAAAATGCTGTGACTTTCAAGTCCAAGGGTGAAGCAACATGAACTCTCAGGAATCTGGATCAGCAAGGGCAGCCTGGGAGCAAAGGTCAATTATGACTTAGGACCTGTTTCAACAGCAACTCTGCAGCAATAGAACCAATGGAAACAACAGAGAGATCAGAGTGTCCTTTTTACATCTCCATCTGACTTGTGAAAGGAGACTGTCTCCCTTGGACTTAGGGAATCCTTTAGGTTCCTACAAAATTCAAGGGGGAGAGTATAGGAGATAGCCCCCAGCAAATACACATTTTTCTGCTAACGTGATCACTTCAAGACCCCAAGTAACTAGTTAGAAAAGCCAGAGATGTGACTTTATTTGTAACCCCATGCATAGAGGTTCCACTTGGAATGAAATGGATAATGTTAGGATCCTTATCAATAAAGATCTTAAAAGTCCTGAAATAAAGAATCTGGCCCATTGCTACTTCAAACTAGTCTAGCCTTTTGCTTGGAGTCTGGCTGATGACATAGACTAATTCACTCCCATTCCCAAACTGCCTTAAATCTCACCTGCTCCATAAAAAGTGTTAGTGATATTTTTAAAACCGAAAGGCTGTTTTCTGGGAGGAAAAACTCAATTTTCAGAGCAACACCAACTTCTCTCAACTTTGTTGTTTTATGTATAGGAAAAAAAAACACTAAAGAATTTGTGAGGGGATTCATCTGCCCATTGAAATTTTAAGACCTGGAGAGAAAATATTAGCAGAATACCTTCAGAATCTCAGATGAGAGGAATTAAAGATAAATGCCCAAAGAATGCATGTTTAGACAATATATTTACTCAAGGCACAAAATTTTTAAAGAATTTGAAAAAGCGGAGATTTAGAGTCTTAGTTGGTACCTACTTAGAACTAGGTTAAGAGATCTGGGGTTTCCTCTCAACCCTTTTCTAAGACAAGGAGTTTTGGATCAATGTCCCAGAAAGCAACAATTTTGAAAACTGACCAAAAAGACAGTGCAGTAGCGCCATCTACTGAGCTCTCGATAACTTTACACAGAAACTTGGGAAATGTCCCAAGGTATAGCAAAAGTAGGCTGAAGTTAAGCATAAAATATAAAAGCACACTGCCTGAGGAAAACTTTTAAAAATGATGTACTTATTTTATCCTTTAAAACTAATTAAAGTAGCAAAGTAGAACATGTAACAGCAATGCTGTAAAAGTATTTCAGAAGATGAGGTTTGGTTTTGTTGTTTACAAATTACATTAGTTACAAGAAGTCTTAAGATGCCTTTTACTTCAGAATGGTGTGGCATAAGGTGGGATTTAGCGGGCTAGGGAGGCCCTGTGCTGGAAAAGGCTTAACAATCAGCCCTCGGGGAGGGGAGGAGCCCCGGTGTGTAGCGTTTGCCTAGTTCTGTGGTGTAAATTCTCCCAGTGGGGCCGCCTCCTTGTGGAGCCCTCTGAGGAGCCAGCGAGCCCCTTGGCTCCTGGAAGCTGCTGCAAGTGCTCAGGATGCAGCCACTGGGCCCTGACTTTACCACTAAGCGGATACTGAAAATGCAAATCCCATCGCCTCTCCACACCTGAATTTTTCCATCTCTTAAAAGGATGCCGCGTCCCCCCTAAAATGTTTTTCATCTTAAATTATAGAACATTAAAAAAGAGAAGGACTGCTCAGTAAGCGAAGACTGGGGGAGCAGCCGCAGCACCATTGCAGCCGAGGCCCCGGCGGGGAGGCGGCGGGAGCCTCCCTGCAGCCCCGCCCCCCAGCCGCCTTTGGAAATCATCTTGTCTCTGCCCAGCGGGGAACCGAGGCTGCTGCTGCTGCGGACTCGGTTCCTTTAAGTGTGAGGGGCGGGGTCATGTTCGGAGTTAGAAATGAGAATAGGAGCCACTTGGTGAGGAAATTTGTGTGTGTGTGTTTATTTTGGTTTAAAATATTACAGATGTCCCTTTTTCTCCCCAATGACCCACTCCACCCCTTCCCACCCCCTCCCCAGTCCCTCTCCGCACCATTGTCCGTGTCCTTGGGTTGTGCATATATGCGTATGAATTCTTTGGTTACTCTCTGCCCCTCCATCCCCCCGCCCCCCTCCATCCCTCTGACATTTAGGCCTGTTCCATTAGCACATATGCAATTAATTCAATGGCCAGCAAAGGGTTGTGATAATGGAACAGGCCTAAAATACTCCTCTGCTCTAATGGAACAGGCCTAAAATACTCCTCCGAGCTACCAGATTCTTGGTGAGCCACTAGCCTCTAAATATTCTTCCCAAGAGCCAGGACGTAGGGCTGTGTCCCGGACTCCTTTGGTCACTGTGGGGCGTGCAGAGGAGCACAGCCACACGGGCATCTGCAATTACACCACCATAGAGTCCCTCTGTGGCTGATGGACACTTGCACTGTCTCACATGAAGCAGACATTCATTCACTGAATTACGTCCTTAGTAAGATGCTGCTCCTGGCTGAGAACCTGAATGAGAGAGAGGAGGTTGTAGGAAGAAGAGGAAGATGAAGAAGGATGCCTTTGGAAGAAGGATCCTGTTGGAAAGCCACCGATATTGACCTATGGGTGCGGAGCCACAAATAGAGGAGAAAGTGCTGGAGTCAGGGTTAAAAGAAACACAGCAATTCCTTTTGAAGAATTTCTTCACCTCTTTCTTTTTCAAATGGATGGCAAAATGAGTTCTGAAAAAAATGCCAAGCCCTTATAATTTCTACGTATGGCTACATTTTATCTAAGTTTAGTAAGAGCAGCAACAAACAAAAGTGGGAATGTCCAGGAACACACTTCCTGATCTGTATAAACCTCATAAAAAGTTGTTCACAGGCAGCTTTTCACTAAGGGACCGGTGGTGGGTGAGGGACAGGGGACAAGAGAAAGGGGGGAAGGGAGGAAAATGCCTCTTGAAGTAAATTCAGACAATTAAAATTCCATCCCAGGGGCACCAACCTCAGGAAAGATTTCAATAGAATAATCTTGGGCTAAGGAACCTTGACGCAGAGCCTGTGAAATCAAGGCCTCTGGAAAATTCAGGCAGGGAAAGTTCTATATGTGGCATCACTGCTTTTGGCAGGGAACTTGCAAATTAACATCAAATGCTGCACAGTCATGCAACTTCTAAGCAATTTCCAGTAAGTACAGTCATAATTCATCTTAGTCAAACTGTGAGATTTTCAAAAGTTCTAGAAGAAAATCACACTTCTAATTTCCATTGTTCTGCAGGCACTCCCACTCAGGCAGTGGTTTTCCCCCCACAGTTACTAGGTGGAAGTCTGCTTATTGGAACATGAGAAAAGGTAAGCCATGATCTTTATTCCAGTAAAGGAGAAGTGTGGTTATTTAATTCTTACATAACTCTGGACAGGTGATACACAAGTGCACTTGTTTGTGTGATTTAGCAGAATTTGTCCTTTTTTAGCCTCCCATCCGAGGAACTGGAAAACATCCACCCCATGAAAGAATGCACATGGGGGTCCCAGCTCTCCTCTTGGCATTGAGACTGGCTTGCAGATTGAAGGTACACTGTGCAAAGTATTCAACTTGTTTCTGTTTCTAAATAGCATCTGCAAAATGGGGAGGAGGGGTTCTGAAACTATTTATACAAGCCTCAATGTTGCTATAACGGTATAGAAACTTCCCCTAAAGTGCTATGTCATCTACAAAAATTTTATTACACACACAATAATAACAATCATTATACCTGAGTACCTATAGTCATGATTATGACCCAAACTTGATCAGATGAATCATTTAGTGTTTACTAAGACTACTCCCACTCTGTAAAGTTCTAGAACTCTATACTAGGATCACAAAACACCAGTGTCTTGAGTAAACAGTAAAGCTTATAAAAAATTGATACAGAACAGGGTTTTATGTTTTTGTGTGTTTTTTAACATTTGATTTAGAAATAATTATGGACTCATGAGAATTTACAAAAAATAGCACAGAGGGGTTCCTTACAGCCTGCACCCATCTCCTCCCAATGGTAACATCTTATATGTTAGCAAAGCCAGGAAATTGACATAGGCACAATTCCACTCACTAGATACTATTAACTAGACCAGAACCATATAGGGAGTAGAACAGGTTTTTAAAACCATTTGGACACCTGGAGATAACTTGAATCATTTGCATGAAATTTATCCTTCGGATACATGGTATAGAGAATTGAGTTCACTGTCATCAGACCTAGATATTTGGGCAAATTATTTTTCACTGACCCTCAGTTTGTTTATCTGTAGGATAGTAATAATAATACTATCCAAGTAAACTGGCTTGAGGAAACATCTCCAGTCCCATGAGAGTGGCATATTTTAGAAATCCCAACTCTAATAGTGTCCTTCATTCCCTCATGAGGCCTTATGCTTCAGTTTTCAGGATTTTGTAGGAGTCCCAGGTGATTGCCTCAAAATCAGCCTGGTTCTGGATTCATACACCCCCCCCTCTTCCCCAGGCTGCGCCTGTCTCTTGGCAAAGGCACATCAACATATTTGAAGTGAGACATTTCAACTCCAGGGTGGGCTTAATGCCACTTCTCTTAGAAGCAGCTCCCTAGGCCAAGAAAGTGACCTGAAAACTTTGGGGCCGCCCTGCTCCCTGAAGCCATCCTCCACCCAGCCATCTAGCTGGCCGGGGCTCTGTGCTCCTGTGGGCTGGCACCCAAGCTGGAGTTGAGGGCTGAGCTGGATGGTCATCCTATGTGCTTCTCTCCCCGAGCTCTGAAGTGGAAACTGAGGCTCTGATAATGGAAGTTAGAAGGAGGAGGGTTCAGGCAGTCCCTAATTGTGCCTTTTCTTTCCACCTTCCTGACTACCTGCTACCATGTGCAGGTGTGCAATTTGCACTAATTGTAGCATTGGTCCTGAGGGTGACAATAAAACCCATATGGGCTTCTCCACCTGCTGTTTTTTATTGTCTCACAATAATTTGTCTATTATAAGCCAAGTGGGCAAGTGCCACACTTCATTCTCTTTTTGGTACAGAGCCTGCCATGCCTTAATGCTCAATTAATAAAATTACAGTAAAAACCCTCCTCTGGCCTAGTGTTCTGGAGGCAGCACTGGGAAGAGGGTGAATCTGGTGTGGATTTCCATAGAGCCTTGGTCCCTTGCAGAGGTCCCGGGGTCAATGCTGTGCTGGTTGGAGATGGAGTGGAGAGTCATGGGCTCCTGAGGGTTGTGTGAGGAATGCACACAGACAGGAGCAAGTTGAGAGAATGGGAAGCTGGGCTTGAGGTGAGTGTACCTCTGCGTAAGGGAAGCCCGAGGTTTTTGCAAAGAGCTTCATCCTTGGGACCAACCTGCTGTATTTGAACCATAACTGTCACTGACCAGCTGTGTGCTAATGACAAATTCCTCGGCCCTCCTTCCATTCTCTTTTCTCATCTGTAAGTGGGGATAACAACACCTGCCTCTTAGATCATATTACAGTGAAGACAAAACAGAAGTGAAGAAAAGCATCTAGGGCCTCAATCAAGGTAAATTTCCTACCCACGCTAACCTTCCAGAAATATCTAAGCGCATTTCAACCTGGAGATGTTCATCTGTCAACAGGCAGGCAGGGAGGGCCCACCACAGTTTCTACAGGCTTAGGACCCCCTTCCCGCTGACCTTCAGGCTGGGTGTGGAATCTACCCTGGGAGCACAGGCGGGCTGGGACAAGAAGGCTGCAGGGTGGCATTGCGCAGGAAACCGAGGCAGGTCACACCCTGGGCCCTCAGTTAACCAGGTGTGGAGGAAAGGCAGATGTGTGTTTTTTCCCAAAGCCGCGGGGGATGAGGGGTGCGGGTGCGGGCTATATCGGTGCCAAAAGTCGCGCTCCCTCGCTCCAGCGGAGAGATGCGGGCAGGAGCCAGGCTCCGGGGCGCACAGTCCCCCCGCGGAGCGGTGGCCGCCAGGTGGCACCAGGAGCCCGGAACTGGGCAGGTCACGAAGGGGTTAAGGGGGGGGGGAGCAGGCCGCTGCGCCGGCCCTTCGGGGAACCCACCCGGTGCTAGGAGGCGGGAGCGGCGGGGGCCACGGGTCGGCGCCGCGCGGGCGGGGGCGCGGCCAATTGGAGGCGGCCCCGCGGGGAAGCTGGGACATGGAGGCCGGCGCCGCCCCCGCCCCTGAGCGCCGCTCGGTCCCGGGGTCGGGGAGGCCCTGCGGGGGCCGCGGAGCGGAGATGAGCAGGTCGGCGGCGCTCCTGCTCTGCCTGCTGGGCGGCCACGTCTGGAAGGCGGCGACCAAGACGCTGCGGGATCCGGGCGCCGGGGCCCAAGGTGGGTGCGCTCGGGGCGGGAGGCGAGGCCGGGCGGGGGCTTTTGTGCGGCCACGGGCCTGGCGCAGAGGCCGCGGGAGGCTCTCCCCCCGCATTGCGTCGCCGTCGCTGGAGCAGGGCCTGCAGCCCCGGGCTGCGCTCCGGAGGGGGCGGTGCCGCTGGGGACCCCGAGGGGCCTGGAGCAGATGCTCCCGAGGGGCCGGGGACAGGTGGGGGTGCGGGTGGCACCAGGTTTGCTGCTTCGGGTGGCGCGTTCGGATGCACCCAAAGGTCCTTTTCTTTATGCCGAGAGGCGGAGGCGCCGCTCGTCTCCTCCGTCGCCTCGGCGACTGGGGCAGCCTCTGGGTCGCCGCCCCCGTTCTCCCCTCCGGGCTCGCGTCCTAGCAGCCTGGGCTCGAAGGCAGCGCTGGACCCTTTTGTTGTGGGGTCGAGGGGGTGGCCGCTGCCCCTGGGATGCCCCCTGCACCTCGGGACCCCGAGGTCCTTGGCTGCTGCCAGCCACCGGCCTGCCGCAGTTCCGTAAAGTTTTGGGGGTCTCCTCCTCCCGCCTACCCGAGATCTTCCCCAGCCTTTAGGGATTTCCTCCTGCGCCCAGGAATCACCCCCAGACGGGGAGAAATAATTGGAAGCGGGAGGCCCTCATCACTTTAAAACAACAAGTCATTTCCAGGTCTGCATGTTGCCAGCTCCTGCCTTCTGTCTCATCTTTGGCCACTGCAAATTTGCTTTCCAGCCCTGGAAGTAATGTGGTCGCCTCTGAGAAAGGCCACGAGCCTGTCTTTTGTCTTTAAAATGCGAAATTATTTGTGCAGGAGGGGGGCCCTGAAGCTTGTTTGGCACGCTTTTGTGGGTCCTTAATCGGGTGCTTCTCCGGGGCGGCCTTTTCAAAAGGGTGAGTGAGGCCCCAGCGGTGGAGCGTCTGCATCCACGCAGGACCCCGCTGCCCACCTCCCTCGGGCCTCTCAGGTCCCCGCGAGGCTCCGCTGTAGCCCTGGAGACACCCGCCCCAGCTTCCTTGCCCATGTCCTTTCCTTGCAGAAAGGTATGTGTCCTGTGAAGTCAGCCCTGCAGGCAGAATCCAGTGCCCTCTTGCTCAGACCCTGCCTTACCCCCATCCTGGTGCTCTCTCTCACCTTGTAACAAATAGGGCAGCTGAGAACCAGGATGGCCTTCCACCCCTAATATTGTGACAGGGAGGAGGGCTCTAGGCACAGTCTGCTGGGTTTAGTTTGTTGCCTACATGTTGGATTAAAGGTTTTCATATCCATCCCTTGCTGTACCCATTTGCCGGCATCCTTTCAGGCATTGCTTTTGCTATAGCCACGGTGTAATATCACTATTATGAATTGTGTATAAATTTAGTAATGCATATTATGGAAAGGGGACATTGATAAGGCACAAAAAGACCCATGCCTCTTCATGTAGGAAATGAATGTTTAGGACATTAGATCAAGGACATTAGATCACTGGTGTTAAATTGTAGTCTCTTTCATTAATATCCTACTACTCTTTGTTGAATGAGCTATTTTAATCAATGATATTTGTGTTTCAAGGAGGCCATTAATTCCAAAGAAGGGGTTAAATTTTTTGTTTTGTACTTGAAATGCAACAATATATGGAAACATTAAGTTCCTGTACTTATAAAATAAGGTAAGGCTTGGTCGGCCTCAACTAGAAAAAAAAAGTCCTGAGAAAATCTACTAGGTTTAGGTTGCATGTCAGAAACCGGCCTGAAAGAGGAACAAACCTGAGTTGGAGGGGTGGGAATTAAAGAGACAAACAAAGTCATGGGATCAGGAGGGCTGCCCTCCAATGAGGTGCAGCCCCAAATGGCTTCAAGCCTTTATTATATAGTGAGTCACAAACAACTGGTAAGGAGGTGAGGGTGATACAAAGTAGTTCTTTCAAGGCTCCAAAACACACTTTCAGAGTAAACATCCTGCCTCCTGCATGAGCCCAGGTAAATATCTTTATTTTGGCTCCTCACAGGAACTTGTGGGGAGGGTCGAGTCCCTGGCTCCAGGCTCTCAGGTGGCGTGGGCCATGTCCAGATAGTTACTGATGTTGAAAATCTTTTCATTTGTTTATTGGCCATTCATAGATCTTTGGAGAAACTTCTAATCAGACTCTTTGCCCATTTAAAACTAAGGCTAGTCTTGAGTTGTAAAGGTTCTTTATATATTCTGGGTACAAGTACTTATCAGGTATATGGTTTACAAGTATTTTCTCCCAATCTGTGGATTGTCTTATCACTTTCTTGATGGTATCATTTGCAGCAGAACACTTTTAAATTTTAATGAAATTTAATTTATATATTTTTTTCTTTTGTTGCTTATGCAGTTGGAGATATACCTAAGAGACTTTGCCTAACCCAAGGTCACAAAATTTATTCCTGTTCCCCTTTCGTTATAACTCTTTTGGCCAGAACACTTTCAGAACATCATTATTTAACTTTCGAGTAAGAAACATTTTTTATTTGAAACAGTTTTTATTAATAGTCATCCATTAAGCAAAGCAATAATGAATAATTTTATTATTCCTCTCATTTTTTGTGTGTCCCCGCTACGATCCCCACCGCCCCTGGATGGAGAGCTGCGGGGGAGCGGAACCCCCCCCTCCGTGGCCGACCTGGCACTGCAGCTGGTGGTGCTTCTGCGGGGCCTGTATCTGGCGGGTCCCCCTCCTGTCCGTCCACCCTGGGGGCTGGGGCTGCGGCCCAGGGGCTCCTGTCTGCACCTTCCTGCTGCTCTCCCCCTTCCCCACGGGGGCCCTGCTCCCGGCCTCGCCCCTCTACCTGGTGCCAGCAACACCACCCCTGGGAGTCCATCTCCTCGCCCCGCATCGCCCACCTCCGCCAGCGCCCCGAGACCCCTTCCACCGCGGCCTGACCCGCAACCTGGCCACTGCTTCTGTGGGTGCCCCCGGGGTCCTGGGAGACCCTCTGGGCCGAGGGTGAGGAGGGTGAGGGCAGCAGCCAGGCAGTTTAGGGCCACAGGAGGCAGAGCCACCATCTTGTGCCTCAGAACTGGAAGGGCGGGGGCCCCTCACCTCCCCCGCACCTCAGCCTCAGAGCAGACTGACCACAGGGCCCCTGGGGGGGCAGCTCCGCCCCCAGAGGAAGGAGGGGAGGGGCCGGGCTCCTGAGACCTGCACCCACCCCAAGGCACAGGCCTCCAGTGCAGTTTTATAAATTTAATAATCCAGAAAGCAAGTCAAGTATTAAAAAGCAAACCAGATCACTCCTCAAAAAAAAAAAAGAAAAAAAAAAAAAAGTGGTCATATTTCTTAGATTATTGCAGATTGAAAGTAGGATGGTAGGAAGGCCAAGCTGCTAGCCAGCAGGACTGACTACTGACAGCAAAGGCTGAGAGAGTGACTGCCTCACCACAGCCACTGACGGCCAGGGTGCAACCCTAAGTAACAAGACCTGGTCAGCCCAGCTGATGTGGCTCAGTGGTTGAGCATCAGCCTAGGAGACTGAGATTGATTCCTGGTCAGGTCACATGCCGGGGTTGCAGGCTCAGTCCTCAGCAGGGGCATGCAGGAGGCAGAAGATCAATGACTCTCACCATTGATGTTTCTCTCTCTCTCCCTCTCCCCCTCTGAAATCAATAAAAAACTTAAAAAAATTTTAAAAAAGAACTGGTTAAATTGGGCTCAGGATATTTAAGAAAATGGAGTCTGTGGAAGCACTATCCCATAGTGGCTCTGAGCTCAAGCTGTGGAGTTGGGGTACCTGGATTTACATTTACAAGCTGTTAATATCTTTATCAGAGTCTTAACCTTTCTAAACCTTAGTATGATTACCCATAAAATGGGGTAATAAGAATACCTATTTCATAGGATCATTGTAAACTTAAATGAGATGTTATATGAAAATAGTTTAGCTCAATCCCAGGCACATAAAAATGAACATTAACCCAAATTAAGAGTTAAAAATCAGTCACTAAAGTAAATAATTAGTGAGATTTGTGGAAGGTTGGATAGCCAAGATAAAACGACAAACCTCATGTTAGGTACTCCCATAAATATGCCTTTGGGAGTATTTGCTTCAGGCAGAATTTTGTGTTTTCTTAATCTAAAGATACCAGGTCAGTGCCGGGGAGACCTGCCATCCTGAGACCACGCGGGGTGCTGGGGCGAGCGAGGGCGTGGAGGGGCGGGGTTTGCCGGTTTGCACGCAAGAGCCCGGTAGGGTGGAGTGGAGTGTGCCTGCCTTGTGCGTTGCGTGGTGCGTGTGGTCACAGTTCCCGCCGTCACACGCTCATCCCGACTGGGGAGAGCGAGCTGTAGTTCTCTGTCCTGCCGGCGTCCTTTCCTCCTTTAACCCCCATTCCCGCCCTTGGCGCGGACTCCGTGCTTCCCGCAGGCCTGTCGGCTCCGGCCCGGGCCCAGGTGAGCGGGGCGGGAGCTTCTCCCCTGAGCCGCTTCCCCAGGCCCCTCCCCCGCCCCGCGGTCCGCGCCCTGGGCGCTCAGTCCTCTGGGGTTCGCCCCGCTGCTGCTCAGCCTGCCCGCATCCCCTCCACCTACCCCAGCCTCGCCGCTACTCCGCTTGGGTCCCTCCCTAGGCTTTCCTCCTTTGACCTGGTCTTGACTGTCACTCGCTCCCTCCCCCGGCACCTGCCCCATTTCGCTGGGGGCTGTCGCCGGCGGCACTCGCCCCTTAAGGAGGCCTGCGGTCTCTAAAGGGAACTCAGGTTGCGGCTGCCGCAGGTCCATCAGGCCTGGACAGGGTACTCTCTCCCTCTTGGCAGTTCCCACCTTCATGCCTCTCCTGACCATCGCACTAAAAGGCATGGGTTGTGTTTTTGTCGTGCATTTGGTTGCTCCCCGACTCTAGCCATCAGACCAGGTTGTCAAGTTTACCTGTTTTGCTTTTCGTTCCTGGTCCATGAAAGGAAATAATAGTTGGTGACAAAATCCTGTGTTTTGGAAAGTTGGCCTGTAACGGTCTTGTGGCAACTCTTTAAAAAATTTGGCTCTGTACATGCCTTTTTTGGGGGTGACAGTATCTGAAGAGATATCTAAGGGAGGATGTCAAGTAGCCAGTTGGAAATACTGGGGTGAAGCTCCAAGGAGAGTTCTGGGCTGGGCATACAGATGAATGTATACATGTCATCCGCCACACTGATGGTAATCAAAGCTACGGATCTGGGTGAAATTGCTTAAAGAGAGTATAGTGCTAAAAAGGAAGGAGACCGAGAATGGAGCCCTGAGGGATTCTTGGCGTTTAATAACTGGATAGAGGAAGACAAGTCTTGTAAAAGAGATGAAAGAATCGGTAGGGTTGGATTCTGCTGAAAGGTAAAGTTGAATGAGGATTGAGAAGCCTGGTGAAACCAAAGTAATTGATGATCATAGCAAGAGATGTTCCATGGAGTTAGATGGAATATTTGGGTTCAGTTCTAGGTCCTGTTCTTTGTATTATTCCATTTCCCCTCTAAGTTTAAATTCCATCTGTATATTGATGACTTAAAAATTTTTATTTCCAGCCTGTTACTTTTGTTTTCAGCTCAAGATCTAAATAGCCCCTGTCTGCTTGATATCTCAGCTTAATTTATTTTCTTAGAAATTTCAAGTATAACATGTCTAAAAACCAAAGTCTTAATCTTTCCCTCCATGCCCAAATTCTTCTCCTCTAGTACCCCATGTCATTAAGTGATATATCCATTTGTCCATTTACATAGTCTGGACACTTCTCCTGCATCCCATGTATTCTTACCATTTTCAACTTCTATTTATTCTATTTCCAATATATGTTTGAATCTTTCTCTACATCTTCAGTATCACTTTTCTAGTTCAAGCCACAATCCTCATTCACCTGGACTTAATATCACTGGTACCCTGTATTCTCATCTGTAAAATGGCAACATCACCTTATTGGATTGTTATGAGGATTAAATGAGGTAACCATAGTAAGCACATGGCCTATAGTAAATAGCCAGTAAGCATTAATTGTTATTTTAATTGTTATAAGCTGAATCACTTCAATACTTTCCTATCTGGTTGACCTGTTTTCTTTCATTCTTGCTCCTTTTAAAGAAAAAAATTTTAAAAAATAAAAAAAATAAAGATACCAGAGCACTAGAAAGAGGAGGGAAAGCCAGGTGGGAGGTAAAAAGATGGTAGTTTACTGTGGCTGGGGACAGACATAGGAGGGATGAAAACTCTCCAGGCCAAAAAAATATTTTAAAACTGATATATCTGCAGACCATTCCATTTTTTTTTTTTTTTTTTTTTAGAATTTTTTGCTTTTTTTAAAAAAATACATCTTTATTGATTTCAGAGAGAGGAAAGGAGAGGGAGAGACAGATAGAAACATCAATGATGAGAGAGTCATTGATTGGGCCCACAACCCGGGTATGTGCCCTGACTGGGAATCGAACCCGGATCGCCTGGATCCCAGGTCAACGCTCAACCGCTGAGCCACGCCCAGCCGGGTGACCATTCCACTTTTTGAAATATATACTAATGTAATCTTTTATTGTCTTTTATTGTGATGTGGCTTAACATTCTATTAGCCCTCTCCTTTTGCAGTTTTAAGTATTTGTGTAATGCCTACATGTAGCCTGTAAAGCTCTGAGAGAGACAAAAAAGAATAAGACAAAGTTCTTCTCCAAGGAACTTTATAACTTAGCTGGGGAGACCAGAAGAAACAGTTAGAAAATCAGTGTGCGAGACTTCCTAATAAACTCATCTTAGAAGGAAGAAATAAAAAGTGCACCGAGGTGCTCCCGGGGGACTCAGTGGAGCAAGTACAAGTGAAAAAAGCTGGCTTTGAAGAAAGGCCCCGAATGGCGGGGAAAGTAAGGGTGTTTCTTTCAGAGGGAATAGTAGCGACCACCAGGGAAAAGGGGGATCCCCCCACTGCGAACCCTCTCCGGGCCTTCCTCGCCTGGTGAGCTGTGGCCATGCGGAGTAAATTTCCTCATCCGCGCTGGCTCTGTCCTCGCCACACGCAGACCCACTGTCAAACCCAGGGACCTTCTTCAGTTCTCACTGGTTGCTTCTTAAAACCTCTTGGATTTGCTGATTCCTTGCTTTCCTGATTCTTCTTCTGTCCTTTTAACATCTCAGTTTCCTTTTCTTGCCTACCCCTTAGTATGTTCATTCATTTGCTGAACATTAATTGAGCATCTATTAGGCACCAGGCACTAGAGAAATAAATGAATGAATAAAGGTGCAGTTTCTGCCTTCATGACATTTATGTGTGACAGACATATAGACTGATAATTAAAATATTATGTGGCACGTGCATGGGGTTTAACAGAATGCAATGAAAGAAGAAAAGTACCTAACTCACCCTGGGATAAGGGAATAGGGGTGTCCCAGAGAAAGTTTCTGAAAGGAAGTAACACCTGAGCTGACTCTTAAAGGATAAGCAAGAGTTAGCCAAGGAAATGCAGGGAGGTGTGTGGAAGGTGGAAGGGAATCTAGGAGAGGAAACAGCAGGGCAAAGCAAGCAATGGCCTGGCGCATACCCTTTGAGGTTATTGACAAAATCTGGGGTAGAGATTAATGGGAAAGGAAGCTGGAGAGGTATTTAGCTGCTGAGTCCCAGAAGGCCTGGCCATTGTTAAGGAGTGTGCCTTTAATTTTGTAGGTCGGGGAAAGATTTAGAATGGGTGTCAGCAAAGGAGGGACACCACTTTGTTTTATGCATATGAGTAAATCTCCGTTGCCTTTGTTCATGTTCATCGCCTTTATTCCATCTGCACAACATAAAAAGTTCATACATTTCTAAAAAGACTGAATTTTACTTTAATCATCAGCAAATTAGGCTCATGGGGCTGGGGATCGAGCCTGCAACCCATGTACGGGACCCTTCAGTCCGCAGGTCACCACTCTAACCACTGGGCCAAACTGGCTTGGGTGCAAAGCTGACATTTTCATGTGCTTCGCTTTTCAAGGTGCTGCCACATGATAGCAAAGCTCGAGGACTTTTTGTAACAAGCGGTGGACTGAAAAGGTGCAAGAGATCAAAGCAGGACCTGGGTCTCTTCTACAGGAAAACATCAACAGCATTAACAACTGCTACCCAGAGGAAATAGTAAGGTAGGAAAAGTAGACTTTGAGGAGTTCAAATTATGATGTGGTTTTTCTGTTTTCAAACCTACATTTCATATCCAGTGTCAAAATGTGACCTACGAAACACTACATGAGACCAGTGTATGCCTTTACCTGTGCTCTTGATCACTTTGTTCACTCAAGTTAAACAATGTTCTGATTGGTACACACATTTCCAAGTTAAACTGGAATGTCATTTCAGACATTTCTGCACTAGTTTAAGACATGCTTTAGTAAGGAATACCCAAATACAGAGTTCAAATTAAATTAATCTTTACTGTGAACCTGATTTAGAAAACAGGCCTATAGATTCTGATTGTCATAGTTCCCTGCATATATTATTAAGTGCACACTTATATTAATGGGAGTATTCCAAATAGAAAATAAGTATGTTGACTATCAAAAAGAAAGTTACAATCTATATTTGAAAACAATAAATAATGCTGTCTATGATATGCAGGTACTTCATAGTAATGTAGCAGGAAGCTACTTTCAAGATTAGTTTTTTAAAATGAGGTTAATTTGAAGAACATTAAACCGAATCCTCTCAGACCTTGTAAGCAAAATAGAGAACCATACCACTTTTATTATGTGAAAATGCCCACAACACCTGCAGAATTAAAGGTCACATTTTTCTAGTCCTACACTTGCTTCTTACTTTCTCTAATACAAGAGAATATAAATTCCAATTTTAAAACTTATAACTTATATAAACGATTCTTCCTATTTAATATTAGTGATTTTTAATACACATGGAAACATTAATTTAAAAACACAAAAATAATTTTATTTAAGTTTAAAATTTGTTTTCTGTTCACATATGTTCTGCAGGTAAATTCCTTCCAAAGATGTTAAGTTTGTGCACTTTTGGAAGGTTTATGAGAACTTGATCAAAAGAGTGCCAATAAGTTAGCTTTGAAAATATTAATACATATAAAATATACCAAAGGAATATCATAAAATGTATATCTACTATATATAATTTACAAATATGATAATACCAAAAAGTTTATATAGCATATAAAATATGTGTAAAACCACTAAATGAAGAAAATATGAAAATCTTTTCTCAAGAAAAGAAAATCAAGTTAATCTTTACACATTAGCATGTACCTTTAGGAAGAATACTATTTTATGTAAGTTTAAAATAACTTTCAGTAAATTTGCTAACAAAATTAAAGAAAAATGAAAAAAAGCAAACTAAAGGGCCCCCCAAATGGAATGACCTATTAGAGTTAATCAATGGTAAAGAACTTTCTTGAATAGAAGTCTTCTTTCTACTCCTTTCTAGGATTATTTTACAGAGCATGAGGGGAAATAAAAAACTCTCATGTAAGTCTCTAATATGGTGCCTTGTCAAAATACTATTGTAAAATTTTAACTTCTAACGTTCTGGGACCTAGGATTTTATTTTTTAAATTGGCTAGTTATCATGAAAAAGTTTGGTTAGCTCACTTTTTCAAGTTTCTGATTTTTTTTTTTTTTAAAGCTTTAGGCTCTATAAAGCGGTGTTGTATAGAAATCTTTGAAACTTTGTCTTTCTATGAAAAGAGACAAATACAATCTTAAAATGGTTTATTTTTGCAATCATATTTTCAAGGATCACTTGACTGTTTTAGAACAAATTATTCTTTATAAGACCAATTATCAATGGTCGGTCACATTCTCTCTGCTCTTTTTAGCCTAAACATTTACTTCATATTGCCTTCCAATTTTAGTAATCTTTAAAGTTTCTAATAAAGGTAGTTGGTATGACGAGAGAGAAGGGATCCGGGACTACGTGTTAGAAGGTCTGAGTTCTAGCCCTTGTCTACACCACAGTCGGGGATATTTTGGAACTCTTCTGTTTCCTGGGTCTCCGCCTAAACTCGGGAGGGGAAGATGCTGTTAGGAGACATCTCATTGGAGAGAGGAGCGTGCATACAGGCCTTTTGTTTCGGCACATTTCTGACATGGTAACTGTAGAATAACCCAAATTCTACATGGGTCTAGAGTAAGGTTAATTCACTTATATTCTTCAAGGCCATATAGAAGTAAATTGGGATAGCAGTAGCTAATGAGCAGAGAAAAGGAATTTACAGTTCTTTTTTGGAAGTTCATTTTGGTTCTTTTATGAGGAGTATGTGATTAGCACCTACCATACGGCAGCAAAATTTTTTAAATTGTAGTTTTTATTTTTTTTTATCTACTTCTTGCCACTTACATAAAAAATACCTGTCTTGTGTCTGACATATGTATAAGGCCTGGGAAGGTGAGGGCTACTTTAAATTTTGTGACTCACTCAGAGAGAGAAACAGCTGTAAATTCCTCAGGGTATGAATTCTTTGAAGAGATCTGATGGAGGAAAATTTTTTCCCGAGTAGCTAACCTTTAGGGGAAAAACATTCTTTAAGGTAGTTTTTTATGTTTGTATGTATGTTTAACTATGGCTGCCTATAAAAGCACACTATAAAGAAAATATAGCTCTGTTTTGTCCACTATAACTTGACAAATTGTGGAAGAAATTAGTATTCTGTCAATTATGAGTTTTTTAAGCCAAGCATCTGAGGATAAAGATAACTAACAAAGGACAAAACAAGTCTCAAACTTTAGGTTTTCTCTGGAGAAAACGCCTTAGGAGGCTTATTTTAAGTGTTTTGGAAAGTTTTAAATTAGAGTTCAGATTTTTTAGTCATTATATTCTACAATGTCTGCCAGGTGTGACATATTTTTATATGCATGTAAATTCTTTCCATGGTGTATGAAGCATCCCACAATACATTAACCAATATATTTAATACTTATACTAAACCTTTCATAAAATGTTCTATATATAGATATAAATTTATAGTACTGTAGAAATGAAATCAATTAATTTCCTTGTAAGCCACTTATGAAATTGTTCTTTATTATGAATTATGCTCCCAGAAATTTTTGTTTTTATGGGTAAACAGGCCTAATTAAAACATACATGGAGAATAACCTCTAAAATAATCTGAATGCAGAAGTTGATTAGTAATTATACACTGTGTTGACTAACTTATGAAAAAAAATCTATTAGCTATGATCATTAAAGCAACATCAGTCACTTGACATAATAAAAACAAAGTCACTTCCATAAAATACCGGGTCTAAGTATCTTCCTTTGAAAATATTCTTTGCCACTGCATTGATAGCCCTTAAATGTTTTGTTACCTAGCAGTCTTGTGAGTTGGTGTTTTGTTGTGGTTTTTCAATCCTCACTTGAGGATATGCTTGGAGAGAGGGAGGGAAGGAGGGAGGGGGAGAGAGAAACGTCCATCGACTGCCTCCCATGTGCACCCTGACCGGGGATCAAACCTGCAACCAGCGTATGTGCCCTGACTGGGAATCAAGCCCACACTCTTTTGATGATGCTCCAAGCAAGCCACCCAGCCAGGGCAATGTTCTTTTTCTTGTCAGGCTCTAACCTTCTGCACAAAGCACTACTGGAGCGTAATTACTCAGAGGTTTCATTCATAGAATTATTTCCGATAAAAACAACCTTATACTGAATCTTTTGTGCCTATTGGGCTGAATCTTTTCACCAGTATCTAATAAAAAATTCTTTTTTTTTCCAGGTATTATTCTCCTGGATATTCAGATACACTTCTGCAGAGAGTGGACAGCTATCAACCACTTACTAACTAAGCAAAGTTATGTTTTTACACTCAAATTCACAGTAGAGCAGTTATAAAATAACAGTTGTTAAATAAAGCTCTTTCTAAATATTTGAACTAAGTATATTCTATATTTATTCAATGTGAAATACCTTTAGGTAATATTTTCTTAATTTATGTAATACTTTAAAAATTACCGGCTTGAATATATGAGAAACTATTCATGGTCATTTCCACAGGATTTACTCAAAAGGTAGATTTAAAAAGACACTTTAAAAAGCACATTAAAGAATTTTAAGACATTTGTTATTGTTCTATTAAAAACTACACACACCCCTCCAACTAGATACAGATGAAAGATGGTATTCAAAAATTCAGTTATTTTGGCCAATTCTTCGTAGGCATAGGCAAGGAAAACTGGCCTTCCAAGTTCCACAGTAGGTTATGGAAGGGAAATAGTTGAAAGAGGAACCTGGTGACAGAAGTACAGACACTAATGCTGGTGGCATAAAGGCATTAACTGGGCGCGCCTGTAACATTTGGCCTTCCCTCTGTTCCTTTCCAGTTCATTAATAGCCAGGTCGTTACAACAGTATCATTCCCCGAGAAGAGAGAAATCTCTCCAGTTTCACAAAGGAGAAATGGCTGAAGGGCTCTGTCTTCTGTAACTGCTTCCTGCTGCCAAGGGGCCTAGATCTGCCCATCCCCAGGTTCAGAGGTCCTCGCTGTCTGACAGAGGAAGGGTGAAGCAAAAGGGAAAGAGTCCTTGTGCAGAGAAGAGGGATTCTGCAAAGTCCGTGTCAGCCTGGCGTCCCAGGGAGGTGACATGGGCAATGTCCAGGAGGTTGATGTGTTAGACAAGCTGACATCCTTGTTGAATTCTAGAAATGACAAACTTGACAATTCAAAAGTGAGGAGGCATAACAACTAAAGGTCTAGTGAGAGGAAAAAACCATGTGATAAAAGGAAAGACTAACTTAGTGTCCCCAATCAGGTTGGAGGAATGGCCTCCCTGGAGGCAGGTGTGTTGACCTGTCTGAAGCCTTTTTGTCCACCATAATTAATCTAAAGCTAAGGGAAATATTCTCAGATTTCCCCCATGAGAAACTGGGGGTCCTTTCTCTCTGACCTGTTTGGACAGAAAAGGAAAAGCAGTTTCAAGTGAAACTGCTAAGACCACCCATGTTTCATTGATTCAATCAAGTCCAGACTGTTGGGCCTCATTTCAGAGGACGGTGATGTAGATGGCTTCTAAAGCGAGGCCTGTATTGTGTGAGGATGCAATCAGGTAAATACACACACAGGCATATATCCTATGAAAACAGAAACAAGAAAACACAAAGGTTGGTGCACAGGGCAAATCATAAACCAACTGCAAAGATTTCCAAATGCAAGGCTTTTGCCAGAATGAAAGCAAGCAGTGACAATCTGAGAGACTGAAGTTAGAACATCTATGGTGAGGTCATTAGGTGCTGAGGCCTGTGTGGGATACACAGACACAGCCTTAAAAACAAAACTTTGAAGACACTTAACTGCACTGGAGTCCAATACCCACAGTTGGGCATTGTGGTTTTCATTGAAACATAATTTTTCTCCCTAATTTTTACCCTCATGTTTAAAGAGTCTGTATTAAGTCCAGTTTTAATTTGACTTGATTATTTGCATAAACACAACCAGAGTAGCAACTGATCAAATTGATGATACAGGCTTTCTCCAATTTGTTTGGCTGGAATCTCACTTATTCATAAGGAATCTTTAGATTGACTTTTAGTCAGCAGTCAGCCCCTCAGGGCAGGGGAGCCAAGGCCACAGTTGCCATCAGGCTGTGCCCAGAACACCTGCAAATTTGGGTCACGTCCTCAAGTTCCAAATTTGAGGACTCCAAAGGTGTTTTGTTTTTAATCCTGGCCCAAGGATATTTTTCCCACTGCTTTTCAGAGAGGGCACAAAGGAGAGAGAGAGAGAGAGAGAGAAACATCAATGTGAAAGAGACTCATGGATTGGTTGCCTCCTGCACTTGCCCAGGACAGGGCCTGGGATCGAGCCTGCAACCAAGGTACGTGCCCTTGACCAGAATCAAACCTGGGACCCTTCAGTCTGTGGGCAGATGCTCTAACCACTGAGTGAAAACAGCTAGGGCCCCAAAGGTGTTTTGAGGTTCATCTCAACCGTCCTTTCTTCCCCGGAAAGGTTGCCACCAACCATGTGGCCAAGCAAGGTGTCGGGTCATTTCTGCCATTGGCTTCAATCAGTTTGAGAGTCAATCTCAATTCCTTAAGGCTTTCTGGTGACATCCAGAATCTAGGTATGTCTCTCTTAGACATGGCATTCCAGTCAGTCTTGGTTAATAAGACTACACAGTATGGAACTGGTCTTACTGGATTTATGCAAAGAAATGTATTGCCATGACTCACTAAGAACTGCCAAATTCTGGAGGGATCAGGTAAAGAGAAAAATTGAAAGTGAGCAATTAGCATTCCCTAGATTGGCAAACACATCTTGGAACTTTTAGAAAGGCTTTTCTACTGGCAAACACACTGACATTTTAAGAGACATACTTCCATAAAGACAGGTATACAGCAAAAGTCACTGATTTTGCAAACCACAGGTGAACTGAATTAAACTGAGTGGCTTAGCCAGCTTAGGCTCAGATAAGATTTTATTTCTCAGAATATGCATTCCAATAGGTGACTCAGATAAGCCTACTGGAGGGCAAGTATTAACATTACAAAGGCAGGTTTTTTTTGTTTTGTTTTTTTGTTGTTGTTTTAAGTTTTTATGAGTTTTATTAAATCCTTACGAAACAGAATACAAAATTGCGGCATTGACAGTTGGTGTCAAGGAAAACTTTTGAGCTGTATCAGTTTACCTGGTACAGTGGAGTTAAAGTGCTTGGATGTCTGGATCTCTTTTCCCCCACTTTAAAAAAAAAATGAATTGTTTTCTGTTATACATCTTAACATGGAAACACTGCCATTTCCCCTTTCCCCAGCACCAGGGCAGCCTAGCAGCCTGGAACACCCTGGGAGCCAGGCGCCCATTCACAGTTAACAGTTCCAGCCAGCCCTGCGCGTTGCATTGTAGATGTGATGGGGGAAGAGTAAGTAGCTGTCCCACCTTTGAGAAAAAAATGCTGTTCATAGCTCAGCTTTCCAGACCCAAGTGACCATAGTGCCTATAGCTGGTGAGGCCCCATTTCCCTTACAAAAGTAGAACCCCCAGTTGATACATGGAATTACTGATGGGCAAGAAATGCTGGACGTGGGGGTGGCTGCACACCCCAGGGTCTTTGGAAAGGCCGCTCCACAGACTCAGGCAGCCAGACAGGCATCGGCCCCCAGACCAACAATCGTACAAGACTTGGGGGGCAGCAGTGTCTGAGCCCCCCAACCCACAAGGCCCCCTGACATTCAAGTATTCTTCAAGAATAGTAAAAGGAAGTCAACTGGTGTTCTTAAAAACTAGTGAAACAAGATGAAAAACTGAATGCCAGAGGGCTATCCAGCGGGCCTGTCTGAAAGACCCAGCCAGAACCCAGGCTGAGCTGCCCACTGGCAGAAACACGTGTGCATAAAGAGAATGCTTGCATTGCATAGTGTCTCCCACCCAAGGACAAAGAGGGGTGCCAGAGTTTCCTCCAGCTTAGCAGGTCATGTGACATCTGACCTGGACACTGGGGTGGGGGCAGGTTGGTTCCTGGGTACCTGAGGGAGGACATTTTCCTAAAGGTGGGCACAGAAGGAATGCTGCCTTTTGGGGGTGGGAGGGGGAACTCTTGGGGAACCTGGGTTAGCCCTGGCTGGGGGCGTGGGGGGGAGGGGGAGACAGGGCTGGCAGAGCTTCCATGTCAACCCAAGGGTGGATGGGGAAGGACGCGGCCATGGTCAGACTGAGCCCTGAGAATGGGCACTCAGGTGCCCAGGGTGGGGGGTCTGCAGGTCCCCCATGTTGGCTGACGAGTGCCAGTCCAGCCCCTCCCATCCCTCCAGTGCCCTTGCTCTGGGTAGCCCCCAGTGGAAAGGGTGTGGGGTAGTGGCAATGGGTGCAGCCTCTTCCCATCAGCTGCAATTTAAGGTCAAGGTTGTCAGTGAGGGGTGGGGGGGGGGTGTCCATGTGGTTGGCTATTCACTCCAGCTGCCCACACCCAGGACGCCAGGGTGCCTTTGGGGACGAAAGGAGGTGCAAGGTCAGTCCAGCCTTGAGAACACTGTGAGGGCTGGGAAGGGGGAGGGGGCACACGTGTGTCCCAGGGCCCCCCAGCTCTGGAAGACGGCCAACGTCCTCCTCTCCTGAGTGGCACTGGGCAGGGGCCCTGGGCACAGGGCCTTCCACAGTACATGTGAGCATGTGGGGCCAGGGTGGCGGGGGAGCGGCATGTGCAGCACATGCGCCCTCTGCTCTTCTCCCAGGGCGCTGTTTACTTTTAACACCATTCAAAGGAAAAAAAATGGGGGTGGGGGACAGAAAAAAAAGGAAAAACGCAAACAGCAAAAACTTTATATAAAAAGCTCCCCTCAGCTGCGCTGAGTGCCTCGGAACCGAGGGGGTGGGGTGGGGTGGCACAGCCTGCTGGTCCCTGGCTGGCAACAGCTTAAAAAAGTCTTGAGATCTGATGGGGGGGTGACCTGTGTACAGAAGGAGGGAGGGGTCGTGCGTGGTCCCTGCCAGGACCACAGGGGCTGCGGGCAGGCTGGCTCTGCCGCCGCTGGGCCAGCTTGGATGGGGACGGTGGGGACAGCCGCAGGCACCCGGAGGCAGCTCGGATGGCCACGGGCTGGCCCTGCCCCGCCGCCTCCAACGCGCCCTCCTCGCGCTGGGCCAGCTGCCGGTTCATGGCGATGGCCTCGGCTGCGAAGGGCCTGAGGCCTCTGGCGCAGCTGTTCCTCGGCAGGACCGTGGGCGTGGGCAGGATGTTTCTGGGGCGCAGCCCTGCACCCGGGGATGCGGCGGGACCTGTGCAGCGCTCAGCCTCCGCTTGGCATCCGAACCAGCAGCTCTGCAGTGAGATCTTTGGCAGCGAAGGCGGCCTGGGCCAGTCCTCCTCAGGAAACTCAGACCTGCCTCTTGAAGGCCTCCAGCAGCATGTCCCGGCAGGCGGGGCGGGCCGCACCCCGTCCCAGCCGCAGCCGCTGCGCAGTGGCCCAGAGGGTGGACAGCCACCCAGCAGGATGCAGAGCATGACACCCAGGCTCCGGAGGGCGCAGCTTGTCTAGATGCCGGCCTCCTGGCTGAAGGCCTCCACCGCCTCAGGGGCACATACTCTGCAGAACCGCAGGGGTTAGCACTCGGGGTGGAGATGGGGGAGCAGTCAGCACTGAGGTTGATGCCTCTGCCAGGTCAAAGTCGCAGATCTTCACGGGAGAGACCTGGCTGGGGTGTTTTCCAGCTTTAGGTCCCCGAGGGCAATGCCTTTGTTGTGCAGGAAATCCAAGGCGCTGGCCACGTCCTGCACGACCGCGCTGGCCTCCAGCTCATTAAAGTGCCGTCTCTCGTGACTGTGGCTTAGGATGGAGCCGCCCCGCATCTCCTCAAACACCGGGTAGCAGCGGTCTTCCTCCTGGAAGAACTCAGTCGGCTCCAGGACGGTCCTGTGTCCCCGGCACTGACACAGCATCTCCGCCTCGGGAAACCCTGCTCCCAGTGAGGCCGGGCTGCTTCTCGGCGGCCCTGACGCGCTCCTGGCTGGTGGAGGCTGGAACGGGCTGCGCGCGGGCATGGGCGCCCTCCCCAGGCGCGTCCTCCTGCAGCTGGGAGGCGCCTTCGACCCTGCCCGAGGAGCTGTCAGTTGCCCGACACCGCTTCTTTTTCCTGCCCCTCTTGGCATCTGGGATGGCGATGGGCTCACTCGTGGGCATATCAGGGCGGGCTGGGCGCTCCAGGCTGCAGTCAGTCTCCCCGGTGGGCTTGTTGCAGGGAGGCCAGCTCGGCAGGATGCTGCCCTCGAAGGAAGGGTGGAAGCCCTGAAGTTCGGCTGTTTTCTTCTGCACCATCTTCTGTCCGGGCCCCGCCAGCGGGGGAGGGGACGCGGGGGGGGGGGCGTGTGCGGGGGTCCGACGGGGAGAGGACCCCGGGTTGGGTTCCCGCCGGGGGCGCAGTCCCTTCACCGCCTCGGCCTCAGACGCACAGCCCGGATCCCGCTGCGCGGACCGCGGGGGGAACAGTGCCGCCGCCGCCCCCGCAAACCTCTCCACCCAGGCTGCAGCCCAGAGGAGCCCAAAGGCAGGTTTTTTGTTTTGAAGAGGGGACATCAGGAGGTTTCCTGTCTTGGCACTACTCAGCAGCAGTGGGTATCCACTCACTTCACACCTGGTAAAATTGTACTTTCTGATGAAGAAGCATTTTAAGTTGACACTTGTGATCGAAACATTTGGTATACTTTTTAGAGAATCTGGAAACCAGGAATAGATGAAGTACCTAATTTTTGTTAAAAGAGACTCAGTAAAGAGTTAAAGTTATATAAACTATGGAAGTTGGTTAAGATCATTTGGATTAAGACTTTCCACGTAAAGATTTTTTTTTTTTTTGGAAATGTCATTCAGCAACAAAATGAAGCCTACATTTAAAAGATAAAGTGAAAATGTTTAAAAATCACACATAAGCGAGGAAACAGCAAAACTAGTAGTAGTAAGAGAAAGTCAGGGGAGATAAGGCATTTATCACATTGTTTCCTCTAATGCTTTTCTGGGTTTAAGCGGAAAATTTTCTTCCTGTCTGATCGCTGTGGCTAGGACTTCTAGTACTATGTTGAATAAGAGTCATGAAAGCAGGCATCCCTGTCTTATTCCTGGTCTTAAGGGAATCACTTAGTTTTTGCCTGTGGAGTGTGATGTTGGCTGTAGGTTTGTCATATATGGCCTTATGCTGAAATATCGCTCTATTCCCACTTTGTTGAGAGTTTTTATCATAAATAGGTGCTGGATTTTATCAAATGTTTTTTCTGCATCTATTGGTATAATCATGTGATTTTCACCTTTCATTTTGTTTATGTGATGTATCACATTTATTGATTTGCGTATATGGTACCAACCTTTTATCTCCGGGATAAATGCCACTTGATCATAGTGTATGATCTTTTTAATATATTGCTAGATCCAATTTGCTAGTATTTTGTTGAGAATTTTAGTATCTATGTTCATCAGGGATATTGGCCTATAATTTTCTTTCTTTGTAGAGTCTTTATCTGTTTTTAGAACTGGAATAATGCTGGCCTCATATAAAGAGCTTGGAAGTCCTCGCTCCTGGATTTTTAGAATAGTTTGAGAAGGATAGGTGTTAGCTTCTCTTTGAATGTTTGGTAAAATTCACTTGTGAAGCCATCCAGTCCAGGACTTTTTTTTTGCTGGAAGTATTTTGATTACTGCTTCAATTTTATTAGTTATAATCAGCCTATTCATGTTTTCTGATTCTTCCTGGTTCTGTTTTGGAAGTCTGTTATGTTTCTAGGAATTTATCCATTTCACCCATGTTGTCCAATTTGTTTACATACAGTTGTCCACAGTATTTTCCTATAATCCTTTGTATTTCTGTGGTATCAATTACTACTTTACCTCTTTTATTTCAGATTTTATCTGGGCCTTTTCTGTTTCTTGATGAGTCTGGCTAAAGGTTCATCAATCTTGTTTATCTTTTCAAAGAACCAGCTCCTGGTTTCATTGATCTTTTGGGGTTTTTTTTGTTTTTTAGTCTCTATGCCATTTATTTCCACTTTGATCTTTATTATTTTCTTTCTACTTACTCTGGGCTTTGTTTGTTGTTGTTTTTCTAGTTCTTTCAGATGTAGGGTTAATTTTTTTTTTAGATTTTTCTTGCTTCTTGAGGTAGGCCTATAGTGCTATGAACATCCCTCTCAAGACTACTTTCACTGTGTCTCATAGATTTTGTAGTGGTGCATGTTCATTTTCATTTGTTTCTAGGTAATTTTTAATCTCTTCATTGATGGCATTATTAACCCATTCATTGTTTAATAACATGCTATTTGGCCTCCATGTGTTTGAATGTTTTAGAGCATACAATGGGGGTAAAGACAACTCTTCAAGAAATGGTACTGGGAAAATTCGACAGGTACATGCAAAACACGAAACTAGACCACCAGCTTACACAAGAATAAACTCAAATGGATTGCACACTCTCATTACTGCCAACGTGGTAATGTGTGATTCCTTTCTCAATTCCATATTCAATCGTTGCCAAGTAAATCCTATTCTTTCTTTGTAATATTCTATTCCCACTGCCTGGGCCTTGAGTTCAGGACATTAAATATTTTCACCCAAACTGCAACCACCATCTTTTAAAAAAATTTTTTTATTGATTTTTAGAGAAAGAGGAAGGAAGAGGGAGAGAAAGAAACATCGATGCAAGAGCACATCAGTAGGCTGCCCCCTGCGTGCCTCCTGCTGGAGATCGATCCCCAAACCAGGCATGTGCCCTGATGGCAGAATCAGAGCAGCAACACTTTAGTGCACAGGATGCCGCCCAACCAACTGAGCCACACCAGCCAGGGCACAACCTCCATCTTCTGAAGCATTCTCTAATTTCTCATGCAATTCATCTTATACTCGAGTGACAAATTAATTTTCCTAAACCACAGATGTGACCCATCACTTCACTACCTAAAATATTTGTTCCTCAATATACAAGTCAAATCCAAAAACTTTTTCAGCTTGGCATTTACAGCCCTCCATTATCTGGTCTTTATTAATACTTTTTCATCTCTGCCACCCACTATTTCCTTACCTTGTGCTCCAGCCAAACATAGCTAAATTTAATCATATCTGAAAACTCCTTGAATAGTCCCTATATTCTTTCTTTTTTTAATGTTCACCCGAGGACATGTTCATTGATTTTTCTTCAGAGAGAGGGTATGAGAACGGGGGGAGGGGGGTGAAACATTGATGTGAGAGTAACAGCAGTTGCCTCCTGCATGTGCCCCAACCTAAGCCAGGTATTGAACCCACAACCTTGGTATGCACCCTGACCGGGAATCGAACCTGCCACCCTTTGGTGTACGGGACAACGCTCCAACCAACTGAGCCACACTGGCCAGGGCTCTCTATCTTCACTTATGTCATTTCTCTCCTCCCACCCCCAACCTGATTAACAGTCTCCATTCATTTGTAGCTTTCAGAAGCTTACCCAAACTTTGGTTCAAATAATCTCATTTTTCAAAAATCTTCCTCCATCCTGACTCTAATATATGTAAAGGCTATTTTTAATATCACTTATACTGCATTTCTACTATAGTTACCTGTGTAATTCATATCCTTCCTGTTAAGATTATAAGCAACTTGAGATATGAATGGCTGACTCATTTGTCTTCCCACAGGACACTGCACATGGCTGACATTCAATAAATATTAAATACATGTTGAATTTATAATAAAATATGTACATAAGATAATAGCATGGTTTATAAAATTATATAGGAAGTTTCCTTCATTTTCTAATGGAGAAAAAACACTGCCAAGAGAGTTTTTTGTTTTTTGTTTAAGTTACCTTAATTATTTTCTGTAAAGGCAGATTAAAAAGTGCATTTCCCCTAACATTGACCAGTATACCTTCCACCTCTTATGTGTACATGAATAGTTATAAAAACTTCCTTGGCTCAAAATATAAAATTGCTTTCCAAGGTTACAATTTTACATAATTATAGGTACCTAGTGATCATACACTGAATCGCCTTACCATTGAAAACAGTACTGTGGAAGGAAATGGCTTGCCTGGAGGCTGCCCCCAAGCCCACAGCGCTGAGACAGCCCCACTTGTTTTAGAGAAGAGCAGTCATAGTATAATTGTACTGTTCTCTTTTGCTTCCTCCACATCCCCATGACATCGATCAGCCCAAATGTTTGTTTACAGCCCATACTTCCAGGTTCACAAGTTAAAAATAATAGACAGGCTTTAGGTTAAACAATTAACTCAGCAAAGATTTACTGAACAAGTACTATGTGGAAAGCACTGTTGGGGACACAGAAATTAATAAGACATAATTTTCATCTTCTGGAACTCATGATTAAATGCACAACACACACGTTAACAGCTCCATTATCAAGCAGATGATGTAAGTGCTAAAAAGCTTCCAACAGGGTGCAAACTAAGCTCTATAAAGAGAGAGAAATCTGAGATGAATTTAATCCGAATTATCAGGGAAACTTCAAATGAAAGATGGGTTTCTTTTTAAATCAAGCGATAACATTGAAGATTTTAAAGATTATTTTTGAGTAAATAACTTCATTTGTTTTAAGCATTTTTATTCACTAGAACTACAACAGAATTGCGTTTTTCCCATTGAAAAGGTAACTGATTTGACATGAGTTAAAATTTTAGTTATATGGATTTATTTATAGCTCACCTTGAAACACAGGGAAATGTATTTTACAGACAAAACTTGTGGCCTGTTCAAAGGAAAGAAACAATGTACCCAATAATCTATATTAATATTTACTTAAAATTATACTCTCAGAGAATGGCTAGATCCATATAAATGGGCCAATTTTTACAGAAATTTGTTCAGCATTTCTGTAGTCCATTAAAAGGGTAAATACTGAACTGAAAATAAAATTCAGGGCCCTAGATTCATTTTTCATTCATACGACCGCCTCCTGCAGCACCGGCTTCTTCCAGGTACATGGCCAGAGGTCTGACTCAGGCCTTGAAGCATTTGCTTTTCAAGTGAGCTCCACCGACACCATTTCTAGACTTAGATTCTCCCTCAAGGATTCGGAGCTGCCTTGACCTGATGCTGGATACGCTGCACACTGTGGGACAGATGAAAGGACCGCACTCATCTCAGCTTAAAATTAGGGGCACAGAGAGGCGGGCAAGTCCCAGCTGACAGATGCCAATGGGGGGCATTTTAAGAAGAAGAAATTATGACAAGACAGGAGTGACCACAAACTGGGGACCATGCAGAAAGGAGTACGGTATTCCAAACTGCTACTATTTTTTTAAAAACTTCCAGCTCTTCATTACATTACAGAATTCATCACACGTTTTGTAATTACTGACCGGTTCAACAACAAATTAGGAAAAAGTTTTAGGATAAATTCTATGCAGTTTTACAAGACATTTGCATTTAAATATTCCATTCAAACCAATCTCTTGAGATTCCCTATAAATACAAAGGAACTAAAATCAGATGATAGGTTCAGGCAGGGGAAGCTGGGAACGAATAACTAATATAAATTTGGGATCGGGCTACACGGTGCAGTGAGTGTCCTGCTCCAGGAGCCGGCGGGGACCCCAGTGGATGGGTTGAGCGCAGGAATATCTGCGCCCCGCGGCCCCCAACACTGATTCCACAGCCGGGGCTCCGTCCCTCCTTCCTCAGCTCCTGGGCCCCGGCAGGTCACCCTTTCAACCCGCGGGGCCGCTCTCCCCGCAAACATGACTCCCCTGAAGGCGGTGAAGCCGCCCTCACGCACTCACCTGCTCACCGCCCCCCTCGCAGGGAGCTGTCCCCAAGGTGGGGGAAGGTCACCCCCAGGGAGCTCCGGGAGGTGGTCCCACAGGAGGTCCCACAGGCGGGTGGCCCGCAGCCTCGGGGGAAGGGAAGTGGGCGGCCTCTGAGGGGGGGCTGAGGGCGGGTGCGAGCCCTGGGGGTGGGGGAGGGAGGCGGGCGGGCGGGGTTGTGCCCAGGTGACCGAGACTAAGTCCCATGGCACCGAATTGAGCGTTTGGAGATTTATTTACCCACGGTGGGAGGCTCCGGGGCTCCTGCCCTAAACAAACCCGCAGCCCCAGCAGTGTTTGCGGGAGGATATAAAGGCAGAAAAACAAACTCCTCTCTGTCTGGGAGGGGGAGCAGCTGGGTCGGGGCGCGGCGGGGAGCTGGCGGGGCCGCGGCGGGAGCTGAGCCCCGGCTCATTGACTCTCCAGTCGGCGTCCTCGGGGGGCCGCTCCTCTGCGCAGGGAGGGGGGAGGGCAGCGCTTCTGCGGGAGGGTCCGCTGCTCCGGCTCAGCCTAAAGTGGCGGCTGCAGGGTGGAGGATGGGGCGCTGTGCTTCAGGCGGCTGGGCCCGGGTCCGAGCGCAGCCCGCCCGCTCCGCCCGGAGGAAGAGCCGCCCTCACCCGGAGAGGAGAAATCCCGCAACTTCGGAGAAATGCGCCCTCTCCCCCACGCCGCCGGGAAAGAAAACCTTCCGGGATTTGCCCCCCGCCCGGAAATTCTGTTTGGGGGGGCCTCCTGGGCTGGAGGCTGACTTGTGGGGAAGCGGGACTTCCGTTCCTCCAGCGGGTGCGGGGCCGGGCCAGGCGGGGCTGGGGCGGGGGCGCTGCGTCCCCTCCAGCCCTGTCTCCGCGCAGCAGGGAGGGTGAAGGAGGGAAAGACACTCACCTTCCTGCAAACGGGAATTTAAAAAGCTGGGGCAGCAATACTCATATCTGACAAATAGACTTCAACATGAAGGCCACAGCAAGGGACAATAAGGTCCCTACACACTAAAGGAACGGATCCAACAAGGGGCTAACCCTGTAAGCACATGTGCGCCCCAGACAGGAGCACCTCAATATGAAAAGAGCTTCTGCAGACGTTAATGGAGACATCGGCAGCAATGCAGCCATGGGAGGGACTTCAACATCCCGCCCACCTCACTAGGGAGATCTCCCGGACAAAAATCAGCAAGGGAACAGGGACTCTAAGTGACACACTAGGTTAGATGCATTTAATCAACATTTACAGAACATTCCACCCCAAAGCCGCAGAAGAAACACTCTTCTCAAGGGCACACAGGACATTCTCAAAGATGGACACATGTTAGGATACAAAACAAGTCTCCACAAGTCCAAGAAGATTTAAATCACATCAAGCACCTTCTTGAATACAGTGCCAGTGGGAATGCAGACTGGTGCGGCCACGGTGGAAAACAGTGTGCAGTTTCCTCAGAAAATTAAATCTGGAACTGCTAATTAACCCAGCGAGCCCACTTCTAGGAATATATCCTAAGAAACCCAAACACCCTGTATCCATAGCAGCACAATTTACAACAGGTAAGATCTGGGAACAGCCCAAGTGCCCATCAGTAGATGAATACATTAAAAAACCATAGTACATATTATCCATGGAATACTACACAGCTATAAAAAAGGATCTCTCAGCTTTTGAGTCAGCATGGAGGCACCTGGAGAGTATTATGCTAAGTGAAATAAGCCAGCCAGAGACAGACAAGTACCAGAGGATCTCACTCATATATGAATCTAATGAACAAAACAAACCAATGAACAAAATAGATCCTGAGAAGCACAGAACAGACTGACAAACCTCAGAGGGAAGGTGGAGCTGAGGGGTGGGGAGCGATTAACCTAAGAGTTTATATGCATATAAGCATAACCTGTGGGCACAGACAATAGTGTGGTGAGGGTTTGGAAAGGGGGGATGGTGCTACGTAGAGGGGATCAATGGGGGGAAAGGGACATCTGTAATACTTTCAAAAATAAAGATAAATTTAAAAATAACCAAAAAACCACACCACAGAACCTAAAAGTATATCCCAAAGACAAAAAGAACTATAAAGAAATCCTAAATTGAATCCAGTTACTTTAGTGTTAGTAAAACAATATTTGTATTGTTATTTTGAAAAGATTAGATATACATATAGTGTATGTTAAAGCAAATAAGTAATTATGTTGATGTTATTAGGATCTCAGGTTTTCAGGGTAAAAATATACAAATATTTTTTCCCCAAACATTTTTATAATTTATATATTTTTCAAGCTGTTAAGCAAAAATTCTATAATCTTCCATTGATTTGAAAACATCACTATGAATTCATGATATATTTTTTCCTATCTATGAAAATATGTGTTTCCTAGTCTGTCCACTAAAAAGGCCTGAAAAAAATGATGCCTAGTGGCAATGGGCTTTCCTACTCACTATCACCTAGATGGTGGTCTCTAAACACTATTTCCCAATAAAAGTGGCTAAACTTCAGTGCCCAGGTCTAATACAGGACACTTACAAAATACTCTTTAAGTATCTTGTCATGCCAGAAAGAAAGGACCTATCAGAATACTGGGGCCATATAAAAAGATAATTAACCAAAGGTATTCCCCCTCCCTAAAGATGAGACAATTTAAACATGACTACAGTGGATTGAATCACATATAACCCATGTGTTATAAATCTATACAATTCCATGAGTTCATAAAGATGCTTAACAAAAAGCAAAACTATAAACATTTGGAAGTAGCTCTTCTGAAAACTGGTGATGAAAGGGAAAGTATCAGGCACTAATTCTGCTTTCCTCATAAAATCTGTACTTCAGAGTAATAATTGGATGAGAAGGGAAAAGTCTTTATAGAAGAATTCCAGCTAATCAGAGCTAAAGCAATAATAAAAATGTAAAACTCATCATGTTTCAAGCCTTAATAAGATAATGCATCCAAGCAATGAATCAAGGGATGCCAAAACCCTTCCACAAAAGGTGGATCAGGTTCATTATGTTAATCTTTTGATTTTTGTGTATGTTTAAATGTTTCCATAATAAGTGTTTCCATCTTTAGGCTCCTTGTCCCTAGCATAGCACCTGGCATGTAAGAGTCAACCATTTTTTGTTTTATGTGACTCAGTTCAGTCAGACCTTATCTGTGTTCCTCAAACAGCTCCCCATTTTTAGGAAATCTTTTGTTTCTGTCTAAACCTGTGCTGCTCACACTTCAATGTGCCTGAGGGTCGTGGAGTGGGGCTGGAGGTTCTGCGTTTCTAATAAGCTCCAGATGGTGATGCGTTTCCTTGGCTGTGGACCGTGCTTTGGGCCTCAAGGATCTGAACCAGTGATGTAGTTAGTGGACAAGATGTGACCTCATATCCAATGACAGGAATAAGAAATAGAAATACATTATAGCTGTTTACTCATTCCACCCATTTTAGGGCACAGCATTGAAAAAAAATTTACCACATTGAGCAAGTTCACCCAGCCCATCAACCGCCACTGTTGGACGGGGCTGTGGGAGCCCCTGGCTGCCATCGGGCTGCGTCTGGGATGATGCCGCAGCCGGTCAAGGCCCGGGGACGGCCACATGCTGCGGGAAACAGTGCGCGGGAAAGGCGGCAGAGAGCTAGGGCCAGACAGTATGTATTTGTTGGCTTTGTTGGCCACAGGGTCTGTTGGAACATGAGAGTAGACAATATGTAAAGAAAAGGAAGGGGTTGTGTTCCAATAGAGCTTTATTCACTGAAATTCAAATTTCATATAATTTTCACATATCACAAAATATTATTCTTCCTTTGATCTTTTACCAACATCTTAAAAATACAAAAAATTTTCTTAGTTCACAGGCTGTACAGAAACAGCAGGTCAGATTTGAGCCATAGTTTGCCAACCACTGGTTTAAAAGCTGGAAAGTCAATTCTTATTTTTTGGTTTTTGCTTTCTTACTGCTACTATATGTTTTTTCAACCCACTCAAAAGTGCATATTCCTAAAAAGTAGACCCCCAGATCATGCTTTCACAGAGCGCAGGGATCTTCTGAGGGCTGTTTTAAATCTCACTCTGAGAGTGAATTCCAATACAAATCGGTATCTTCACACCAACACCTTTCAGCAACATTACCATGTCTTAGCTCCCACAGAGAAGGTCATTACAACCAGCTACTGCAGTTCATGCTAAGGTATTCATTGGAGTGTTGTTTAGAATAAATTTTAAAGACCAAACAAACAGTTAAATAGAAATTATGGAATTATGTGATTCTATCAGGTCACCACTAAGTGGAAAAATACTGGTAGAAGAATAGAATTTACAATGTGATCACGTTTTACGCATTTATGAAACAAGTGTGATTTGTAATATTTAACATCAATCTAAATACACTCACAGAGTTACTGAAAGATTAGAAATATATTTAACCCCGAGGTACCAAAGGAGTTTTAGAATAGACTCTATTTTTATAACGTACCCTAAACGTCAGGCTACAGTTTGAAGCTGTGTATCATGTTCTTCAATATTAGAGTTCTGCTCAATCTAAGTTTTGGGTACAGCAAAAAGTTGAAGTGTGGCTCAGTTATGTTCCACTGAGATGCAAGAGAGCTTTAGCATATCAAGGATAAAGGGCTTCCACTCTTAAGGACAATCAGATCACGGATGGAATGAACCTTCTGTTGATAAACATAAACCCCAGGGATATAATCTACATCGTAAAGTCAAATTCATTCACAGAAAACCACTTGTGTCAGGAACCAGCCTGAAAGAGGAACAAAGGCAGGGAGGTGCGGTGGCCCAGAGCGAGGTGCTGGAGCCCGGATGGAACGAGGAAGGCGTGAGTCTGGGAGGGCCCCCTGCACAGTGTTGGCGCTGGAGCCAGAGCACCCCGAAAGGCGGGCGACAGGGCAGGAGGGGTCAGACAGCAAGGTCCGGGGGCACCCCGCAGGCAGGACCGCCCAGCCTGGCCTTCAGAGCCGACAGGGTAAGTCATCTGCAGAAGAGGTGGCCCGGCACAGGGCGAGGAAGGATGGGGTGAAGCGGGCACATGCCTGGAAGGGACAGCAGTGGAGACAACCCAGTGTGGGGGTCACAATCCAGGCGGGAGGGAGGGGACACGTGCGCAGGGGCAGGGCGACAGAGCTGGTTACCCACAGGAAGCCTGACCAGATAATCAGATACTGCGGGTGGGGCCCGCTTACTGCCAGGAAAGGGACTAAGAACGGAAAGGAAACAACTAGCATGAACCCCGCGGGATAGATTGGTGAGAACTCCTGCTTTTCAATATATTCCCAGAGAACTGCAGACGAGTGTGCGCGGATGTGCGTGTCCTCTGCACACACACGGTCCCTGCTGCTCTGAGGGGCCCGTGAGCAATGAGCCCGGGAGCGGCGCGCACCCCACAGCCAGCGCCGGGCCTTGGTCTCTAAACGTCCTCGCCCCTAAGAGGAGTCGGGGCTCTTATGGGAAAGGCTGATTCCAGGGCTGGGCAGGAAACCGCAGGGCGAGCCTGGAACATCCTGTGCCCAGAGAGCAAGGAAGAGCTCAAGGGAAAATGGGGACAGGTCAGAAAGACAGGAGGGCACCCCGAAAGGCCACCACGGGCCCAATGGGGGGAATTAAGCACCAAAACAGTCAGCTTTCCCTTCTCCCTCGTGCCCACTTGTCTTTAACTGTCTCGGTGCAGAAGGGATGGCGGAATGAGGGCCCCAGCACCTGGCAGACAACATGGTACCGGCTGATTCCAGCAGGAATCATCGCGGGCGCTGTGCCAGCTGCGAGAAATTCAGAGGAGGGGCCAGGTATTGGCACCGCTCAGAGGACCCCGCACAAGGGATCTGTGACGTACAAAACATAAATAGGAACTTCACTGTGGGCAAGCCCGGCAGACGCTTCTTAACCGCACGCTCCAGGTCAACAGCGCCAGGCCTGGAGCCGAGCGTGGGCCCCAGGTCGGCTGTGCTGGAAGATCCGCGTCGCTGCGGGACGCGCCCGCCCGGACGGCATAACCTGCGCTGCGTGAGGGAGCTCCACGCGGCCCCGAACGGGAGTCCACAGAATAGCTGCCTGCACTCTTCAAACTGGAAGTCAGGAAAAGCAAAGGAAGCCTGAAGACTGTCCCAGATGAAGGAGACTAAAGAAACGGGACAATGGGCACAACACAGCGTCATGGATGTTCTTTGACTATAAAGGATATTACCGAGACAATAGGAAAATCTAAATGATATCCAAGGTTAAATATTAATACTGAACCAATTTTAATTCCCCCATTTTGATAATTATACCGCAGTTAGGTAAGATAATTCCGTTTTCATAGGAAATGCACACTAAAGTACTGAGGAGTAAAGAGGCATGTGTGTAACTTTCAGATTTTATATATGTGTGTGTGTGTATGTGTCATACCTACATTTATATTTATCTAGGAAGAGAGGAGGGAGGAAGGGTAAAGCAAATGTACTAAAATGTTAGCATTTGGGGGATGGTACCCAGGAATTCTTCCTACTATTCTTGCAGCTGTTTTGTAAGTCTGAAACTGCCAATACAGAGTTTTCTAAAAGAAAAATAAATTCAGAAAAATTATTTTAACAAATTGTAACCCATTGAATAAAATAAGCCATGAGCCTATATTGATAAATGAGTCAATCAGAAGTGTAGGGAAGAGATAGCTCCACAGTCCCAAAGTACTTCCCTATAAAACACTAATTGCTTGTAAAGTGAGGAGGGAACATTACAGAGGAGAAATCAAGCAGGTACCACCCTCCCTGACCCACATTAACATCACCAAGAATGGCAGAGCAACAGCGTAGGCCCCACCACAGGACACAGTTAGAGGAGTGTAGGACGACTTCTGTGGTGCTCTGGCTAAAAATGCATAACCGAAATCTCATCATAAGGAAACATCAGAAAATCCACCCGAAGGACAGTCTACGTTACGGAGCTTACTCTTCAAAAGACCCAAGGTCACAAAAGCCAAGGAAAGACTAAGGGCCTGCTCCAGGCTGAAGGAGACGAACACACACTACAGCTAAATGCAACCCAGGGATCTGAACAGGATCCTTTTGCTATAACAGACACTACAGACAAGTGGCAAAAATGGAAAAGAATATGAGGATGAAATAATAGAATGTATTCGTGTTAATTCCTGATTGTGAGGGTGGTCTGGTAGCAAGTGGAAGGTACTGACTGGTAGGAAATAAACACTAAAGGAATCGGGGTGTTGGCATAATGTCAGCAATTTACTCTCAAAGGGCTCAGGGGAAAAGAGTTCTTTGTACTAAAACTTGGAGTTTTCTCTAACTTTAACACTATTTCTAAAAAATAAATCAATAGAAAAGGGAAGAAGCCTTAGGCAAACTTTATTTCCCCACAAGGAAAGATCTATGAATCAGGGTCTAAAATGACACGCGATGAGTCTAATGGCAATATAACTAACAATTGTAATAGATCCCAACATTGATGGCAGCCACAGCAGCAGATATAAAAGTGATGTCTGTCTAAATCTTTAGGATCAAATATAGTGATAAAATTGGAATAGATAAAAAAGCTATCAATTAACACCACTAAAGTGTGAAGGACATTTTGGTGGTTTGGGTGTGGTTTAAACCGCTGGTATTTGGGCAGTTCCAGTATATAAACCTCCATAGTGCTGGCTTTCAGTTAGAAAACATGCTTGAAACTTAGATGCCAAGAAACATAGTTTAAAATACTAAAAATTTTCAGCACACACATGATCCAGAAATATTTTTCTTTAATAAAGATCTCACATGTTATGCGTTTAATGGAAAACAATTATTGAAATGTTATGTAAACAGTCCAGTAAATAAATTTTTACTATTTGTTTCAGATCATATAATATTTCTTCAGAATCTGTGCATATTCTCGTGATGTTTTCACAAGTAGATCTTGTTGTGAAGTTCACTGAGCAATGGATCCGACAGGATAAGCTCTAAAGGATTCAGATTCAAATGCAGCAGCACCTGGAAAGAAAAGGAAAATTATATTCTTTATCTACACTACCACTAAGTATAAGTGTTAAGAAGAATGAAAACATCTGTATATGACGACAGTGCACAGCACAAGGTTACTGTGGCCTGTGGTCTGCCCGAGGATGCACACGGGGTGAAGTGCTACTGTGGACACGAACAGCAGTGTGCTGGTTGCCAGAGGGAAGGGGGTGGGGGGCGAAGGGGGGTCTTAATATACGGTGATGGGAGAAGATATGACTCTGAGTGGGGGCACACAGAGGAATATACAGATCTTGTAACAGAAACCCACCCCTGAAACCTATGTGTTCATATTAACCATTGTCACCCCAATAAGTTTAATAAAGTGTTATATATAAAACCAAACCAAAACAAAAATAAACAAAACAGAATTGCTATCATGGCTAAGTAGCAGGCATCTGGCTGCCTTGAGGTTCATTCATTCACTCAACAGCCACACAGTAAGGAGCACGGCGGGCGCTGGAGTTAGAGGGGAAGCTGCTCAGGCCAGCCCTGGACAGTCGCCCGCTGTAAACTGAACAGACGGAGGAGCAGGCAGTTTCCACTCAGAGCCGCATGCACCGTGGCGACTATAAAACAGGGCCCCCCTGGGGCACACAGAAGGGACATTCCAGTTGTGTGTCAGCATGGCTGGCCTCTGGGGAGCGGGGATGTGTAAGTTGATACCCGAAGGACACGGGAAACCTATGCCAGAAAGAGAAGGGCAGCAGGTGCCAAGACTAGGGGCGAGGGGGGCTCCTGTGGAGCCGAATCGCCTCGTTTGCCAGACGCTGGAGCAAAGGGGCGGAGGAGGGGAAGTAGCGCCTAGAGACAAGTCTGAGTTATTTGGCCAAAACAATGGACTTGGTGTTTTTACTCCATGCAAAGGAATCTGGAGATTTTCCTGAGGGCAGAGGTAAATGACTGACAAAGTCAGTGACTGGAGATCTAAATGTCGCCCCCGGGTGATAGCTATGAGAACTGTAGCTGCTTCACTAAGTCCTGGTCCCTGGTGAAAACCTGAGAAGTGGGTGACGCCCAGGTTTCTGGCAACAGTTTCAGCTGACATTCCATCAGCATCACAGAGGAAAGGAAGGGGGTGGCCAGAAAGGAGAGATGCACGGCCCGGCTGGGTGGCCCAGCTGTAGGACTGTCCCTTGCAACTAAAGGTTGCAGGTTCGATTCCCATCAGGGTACATACCTACGTGTCCGGTTTGCTCTCGGGTGGGGGCAGGAACGGGAGGTAATCAATCGATGTTTATCTTTCACATCAATGCTTCTCTCTCTGTCTAGCTCTCTCCCTCCCTCCCTCTCTCTCTAAAATCAGTAAAAACATCTCCTCGGGGGAGGATTGAAAAAAGAGAGAGATACACGGACTGTTGAGGTTTCTAAAAGCTACGGGACGGGATGAGCAGATGCAGAATAAGCGGATCTTCCTCACGCTGCGCTTTCACTGTTCACTCGCTTTGGACAAGAAAACACGTGGTGCAGTCAGTGCCTGTCACCCGGACATGGAAAATGCCCTTCCCCACTTACAGTGTGTTTCAGAAATCAATGATGTTTCTATTTAATTAGCAAATTTTGGCAACATACCTTCTTTTAGTTTTCTACTTAGAGTTTTCAAGCTCCTGCTGCATCTGCAGGAAGTCAAATATATTTATACTATTTCAGTTTAATAAGAGACATTATTATAGGAATGAGAAAGAGCTTATGAAATGCATCCTTTAAATAATGCTTTTAGAGACTAGACCTAACTTGGGGGTTGCGTAAACAGAAAAATAATCACATAAATAAAATAAACTCAATTTCTATTATTTTAATTTTAGATAACAGAAAGCATGTATATGTAATGCTATTGAGATTAACCTGATAAAAAGCATAATTAATCTTGGTCTACTGAATAAACATAACTTCAGAAAAGTGATGTTTCATCCCATTGGTTCAAAGAAGTTCAAACGAGTCAAGTCATATTTCACACTGAGTGCATTACTTGGCAAGTCTTAGAAAAACTGCCCTTTTTAAAAGTTCTGGGGCTTGTTTTCCATTTTAATGAAGTTTTCCTTAAAGTGACTTTTCTATTCTTATACTTTTAGAAAATTAAAATCTCAAACTATGTTCTTTGCCATTAATTTTTCAACCTAAAATGACAAAAGCGGTACTGTCATAGGTCGTGTGAAAATTCTACCAGCAAAAATAAATAAATAAATAAAGCTACTTTGCTGTCTGTTCTACGACTGAAACATTTCTTTCTAGAAATTAGGGATAAATTTGGAAACATTCAACTAATTATAATTATAGTCTTCTTCACTATAAAATGTGTGGGGATATTGCAAATGGTATTACATATCCCAATCTAGAGTATTCTTAACTTAAGCCTTTCCTGTAAAAGGTATCTTCTCCCTAAATGCCTGAAACACGATTTAAAATACTCTGCTAAACATAAACACTGTGGCGATCATAATGTGATACCCAATGCCTTTCCAAATTTTAGGTGTGAAGACAAATTTGTTGCCTGACATGTTCCCCAGTATTTTCGGAGGCTGTTCTCCGTCACACTTTACAAGAGCATGAGCGACAGGCCTTATTACACGGAGAGGGTGGCAGCGACCTTGCTCGACAGGCCTTGTGGTGCTAACTCAGCACCTCACAGAGAGAGGCCTTTACTGAATCAATTTTATGTTACCATTAATAAACAATATGTGCAATGTAAAGCACATTTTTACACAAGTTGAATTAAGAAACCACTGATGTAACTATCTTTTCCCCAAAAAGCACTTCTCCTAAATATTTACTTCTGTGACATTTATGCTTATTTCTAAGTGAGGATTCTGTTCAGATGGTGGAAGGAGCCTGAAGTCCAACATTCATAAGGAGAACACATCTGCAATTTTATTTATATTTTCCCATTTACCAAAAATATAGAAAGGCGAGGAACTTATGCACAGAAAAACAATGCATCGGCAACTTTAAATTCAAAGGATTTATAACTAGAAGGATTTTTCTCACTACTGGTAGTTCTCAAACTATATCCCATAGGAATCTGAGTTTCCACCGGGGACAAGTTAGGACTGCAGAGCCTGAGTCTCCATCCCTCCTTTAGCTAGACAGCTCTGAGTCTCTGTTTTATATAATACAGTTTCATGAAGAAAATTTTTTTAAAGTTCTAGTCCTTGAAAGAAAATTGTTGAAGGTGTGAAAATCACTGATTTAGTCCAAGTCCCCAATTTTACATAAGAGGCAACAAAGGCTCAGAGAGATTGTAGGTCGATCGCCCGAGGTCACGAAGCCAACCGGCTGCAGGCAGAAGCGGGTCTGCGTCTCCCTCCTGAGCCTCGGGCTCCGTGGCAGCTGCTTCCTCACACTCAGGAGAGACACACGGGCTTTAAGCAGAACTCAGAGGAAACCAGCGCGGGAACTTTGCCGTGAGCTCAACAACCTTTCGGCAGGGGACGCGAAATAGCAGCTTTCTAACTAAACTGCACGTTTCAACGTCATGAATGAAAATCAAGGGACGGAAATTAGCATCACGTCTCCTCTTAGGAGCGGCCGGGACACTCGGTTTATAAAGCGCAGGACAAGAAACGAAGGAGAAAGTCTTCAGTTAAACCGAACAAGCTGAAATGGAGGAAATTCTTCCTTAAAAGAACGACTCCTTCCCCCCAAAAAACCTGGTTTACCAAACCAATCAAGGCGTGAGTGATCCATGTTGTGGGTTCCCTGTAGCAGAATTTAAAACCCGCAGCAGGTCTCTGTAGCACCTAGCAGGCTGCTGTCCCACTTTCTCATCCTCAGTCGGTGTGAACGACAGACACGCGCTAATTCCCAGGGTGATTTAACCATCAGAAAGGGCAGGGCCCGCCTCCCTGCCTTCCTCTCACAGGAGGACCTGGGCTCTCTCCACCCGCCCCTAGAGCAGGGGTTTGCCTGGTGGGCGAGTCCGAGAGAAGGAACTGAGGTCACTTGCCTGCTCGGGGCTCTTCCTGGAGAAGCTGTGTCGCCCAAGGGCCAGCAGTGGGTCCCCGCACCTCCCGCTGAGCAGCCTCAGGCGATGCGCTGGGAACCCAGCGGGAGGGCGGCTGTCTGCCCGCAGCCCCTGCTCTCATCTCAGAGGGGAAGCGGGTGTCACTTGCCACCTTCCCGCCACAGCTCCAAGAAAGGTGACTCCACAACCCTCACAGAAAGGTTTTCTTCTTCCCCGACTTCTACTTAATGTGCATTGTCCAGAACCCAACAAAGGCTCCCCTGCTCGACACACTAAATGGTCCACACACCAGGCCCTCAAGGGTGGGCTTACTGGAACGCGCAGGAGAGGCAGGGTGGGGGAGAACAGGGACAGGCCCACAGCTGCAGCAGGCTGAGCCCACAGCCCCAGCAAACCCAGTGGTTGCGGATGGGTTAGGGTGCAGCCCCCACACTGCAGACCAGCAGAGGGCAACAGTCCAGCAGCATCCCTAGCCCCACCGCAAAATCCAGGTCCCTGCCCAGTTGCAGCAGACCAGTAGCAGCAGCAGAGACAAGTCTCCAGCCTCCTGGCCGCAGCACTGTGCTGCCAGTGGCCACGGGGAATGAGGCCGCAGCTCAGTGGGCTCACAAACTAGCTCCCCTCAACTGGCCACATCCCCCTGCCTGCCACGCTGGTGGCGCCCTGAGACCCAGGCAACCCGGATCCAGCACCAGCACCCACCACCCTGGTCAGCCTGCTGCCACCACTCCCATGTCCAAGGCTAAGCCTCCCACACCTTGAATCACTGCACCCCCTCCCCAAGCTTCAGTAGCACAGTAAGAGAAAACAAATCCTGTGCTACAGCACCACCTACTGGAACACTAAAGAAAGACCCCAAGTTATCAACCTGCTGAATGGTGGAAACCAAATGTCCCTAAATAAGAAAAGTGTTCACTACTTCAAATGCACCAGCAGAGAAACAACCCATTAAGCAGCATGGACCACCAAGGTAACGCTAACAAAGAAAGAAAATGACAGTTCTCCAGAAAGAAACTCAAAATAACGGCTGGTTGTGATACAAATGAGAGAGAAATCAAAATAGCAGTCATGAAGAAACTCAACAAGACAAAAGAAAACTCAAAAGGCAGTTCAATGAGCTCAGAAATAAAATGAATGAACAGAAGGAGTACTTTACCAAACAGAAGAGAACTATGGAAAGAACCAAACAAATTCTGGAGCTTAAAGAACTCCATAAAGGAGATGAAGAATGGATATATTAATAACCATGATACACAATGAAGCCTAGTTGCTATTTCAAGACTCCCTACCATTGCCATCTTAGTCACCAGTCATTCAAGTGTTGGCAAGATATACAGACATAAGTGACCCTCATTTTAAAAATTCAAATATATCGGCAAACATACTGCTGAGAGAGATGTCTGAGATTTTGCTGCCTACGTTTTCTTCAAGGGTTTTCATGGTTTCACAACTTAAGTCTTTTATCCATTTTGAGTTTATTCTTGTGTATGGTGTGAGTTGGTGGTCTAGCTTCTTTCTTTGCCTGTCCCTGTCCAATTTTCCCAGCACCATTTATTAAAGAGACTGCCCATTGTATGCTTTTGCCTCCTTTGTCAAATATTAATTGAGCATAAAGGCTTGGGTCCATTTCTGGATTCTCTGTTCTGTTCCACTGATCTATATGCCCGTTTTTGTGCCAGTACCAGGCTGTTTTGATTACAGTGGCTTTGTAGCATAACTTGGTATCTAGTATTGTGATCCCTCCAACTTTGTTCCTCTTTCTCAAGTTTGCCGTGGCCATTTAGGGTCCTTTTGGGTTCCATATAAATTTTTGGAGAGTTTGTTCTAGATCTGTGAAATATGCCACTGGTATTTTAATAGGGATTGCACTGAATTTATGGATTGCTTTGGGTAGTATGGACATTTTAATGATGTTAATTCTGCCAATCCATGAACACAGTATATTCTTCCAGTTGTTTATATCTTTCTCTATCTCTTTCTCTCTTTTTAACATATCTTTATTGATTTCAGAGAGAGGAAGGGGAGGAAGAGGGAGAGATAGAAACATCAATGATGAGACAGTTATCATTGATCGACTGCCTCCCTCACACCCCCTACTGGGGATTGAGCCCACAGCCCAGGCGTGTGCCCTGACTGGGAATCGAACTGAGATCTCCTGGATCATAGGTCAGTGCTCAAGTGCTGAGCCATGTCCAGCCAGGCTTCTATTTTTTTTATCGTCCTATACTTATTCTGAGTACAGGTCTTTTACCTCCTAGGTTGTTTATTCTGAAGTATCTTAAATTTTTTGTTGCAATGGTAAATGGAATTGCTTTTGTAATTTCCCTTTCTGAGAGTTCACTATTGGTGTATAAAAATGCCTCACACCGAGCCAGCGGAGCTCAGAGGATGAGCATCGAACTATGATCCAGGAGTTCGCACTTCGATTCCCAGTCAGGGCACATGCCCAGGTTGTGGGCTTGATTGCCAGTGGGGGGCATGCAGGAGGCAGCTGATCAGTGACTTTCTCATCATTGTTGTTTCTATCTCTCTTTCTCCTTCTACTCTTCCTCTCCCTGAAATCAATAAATATATATATATGTTAAAAGTCCCTCACACTGATCAGAATGGCTATCATCAACAAATCATCAAATGACAAGTGTTGGTGAAGATGTGGAGAAAAGGGAATCTTAGTACACTGTTGCTAGAATGTAGACTGGAGCAGCCACTGTAGAAAACAGTATGGAGTTTCCTCAAAAATTTAAATATGGAACTGCCATTTGACCCAGTGATCCCACTTCTAGGAATATATCCTAAGGAACCCAAAACACCAATCAGAAAGAATTTATGCACCCTATGTGCATAACAGCTCAATTTACAATAGCTAAGATCTGGAAACTGCCCAAGTGCCCATCAGTAGATGAGTGGATAAAAAAGCTGTGGGACATTCACACCATGGAATACTATGCAGCTGTCATAAAGAAAGGATCTCTTACCCTTTGAGACAGCATGGAGGGACCTAGAGAGTATTATGCTAAGTGAAATAAGCCAGTAAGAGAAAGACAAGTCACATGATCTCACTCATATGTGGAATCTAATGAACAAAATAAACTGATAAACAAAATAGCTCCAGAGACATAGAAGTATAGAACAGACTGATGAATATCAGAGGGAGGTTGGGGGTCGGATAGTGGGGAGAGGGGAGAGATTAATCGAAGAACTTATATGCATATATGCAGAATCCATGCACACACTCAACAGTGTAGAGAAGGCCTGGGGTGGGTGGGCCAGAGGGGGCCGATGCTGGGTGGAGGGGATGGGGGGGGGCAGAAAGGATATCTGTAATACTTTCAATGATAAAGATAAATTTAAAAATTAATTAAAAATTCATATATCTCCTTAATTTAACTATTTAGAAAATGTACAACTGCTCTGCAAGACATTTTATAAAAATTGAAATAAAAATGCTGTAAGTAAAGTAGCAATTAAGAACATTCTCTCACATAAGAAGATGACAAAAAATGTTCACTTAAAAACAGAAATTAATCCTTTTAGTGTCACAAGCGTATTTAATTCATAAAAAGGGTTCTTGAGGCAGGAGTCCCCAAGTTGTATCTTGTAGTAGAATTTCTAGAGGGTACAAAACTATTATTAGCATTTTGAACAAAAAGTGTCTCCTGGCCTGGCATCGTGCCAGGAGTGCTGTGTAAAGATCTCTCCTGTTGCTTCTGCCTGAGAACTTCATTTTTGATCTCTGCCATCCTCTCCTTAGTCCTGTGAAGATTGTAAACAACAAATGCTTAGTATTTTATTTTTCCCTAAGTGACCTGCATTTTTTTAAGTAGCCACAAAGGTAAACAGAATTTCCCTTTTTAACAATGAAAATGTGTTGGAGCAGACCTTCTATATTCAAGTATAGGTTCTAAATGGTTCTAGAGAAGCACTATGTTTCTAGGGAGGGGGAGGGGGTTCCTCACTAACAAGTAATCCAAAGCACGGAGGGGAGAGAAATGGCTGTGATGTGGGCGCTTCTCAGGTGACACTTGCTGCCTCCTGGAAGGACTGTACCTACAAGATTCTGGAGGATGCCCTTGGGCATATCTAGTGAACCACTTGAGAGGTTTTTTTAAATAATCCCTCAAAGACACTGTCAAGCATTTGCTTTCACCACCCCTGTACAATACACTCATTACCTTGGAGATTTTAAACATTTCCCATGGACGCATAATTTAGAGCAACAACCTCTATGGGAACAAGACAGCCTCGCTGGGGATCAAAATGAATGAAAACAGCTCCAGAGGCCATCAGCTTGTAACACTGTTCCCAAGGCACCGGAGCTGGGAGCCGCCCTTTCTGTCTCCCCGCCCCCCCCTCAGGGCTCCACCACATTCTTTCCAGCAACTGTGTCAATCATACCGCCCTTCACCCCTGTTCATCTTTCCCCATTTACCCTGCAGGCCTTTGAGCAGAAAAACTATAAAGGATAGTTTGTCTCAAGGCGCCCTCCAGTGATAATAACAAAGGTCACAGTGAAGAAAGTAAATTTACCCAGAGCCAGAATGTGCCCAGCACTTAACCCTTTCAGTTTAAGTTATTTTCCAAAAGTAGTTAAACTCATTAATATTTCTATTTAGTGTAATTACAACATGCAACTTTATAAAAATATCGCTGTCTAAATTATAAAGCTTCAAAAACAGCTTAAAGACTAGTACATCATGGAGGTTAACTTAGGAAAATATTAAGGGGGGAAAAATAAAATGGGGAACAGATGCAAACTGTCCTGGACAAACATTTGATAGACAAGTTCATTTACTAACATAATTTTCCAAAGTTATACTTCTTAGTTACCTTCTATTCCTACTAATCTCATGAACCTGGCTTGATAAAAATTATGCTTTAGAAACTAATTAATGAGGTAAACTTATTTTCTCTGATTTTGTGTTTTGACTTACTCGAGTAGTTGACGTGACAGTGACTTTGTACATTGGTTTTCTCTCTGGTGGAGTTGGTCATATTTTTCGAATTTGGAAAGTTCAGATTCCAGATCTTTCATTATGAGTTCTAACTCCCTTATTAATGAAGCTTTAGTATTCTCTCTTAACTGCTGTAGATTTTCTTGAGGTACTGATTGCATCTGAAGCAAATAAGAAGGATACATTTTTTAAAAAGCATAATTTGAATAATTATATTTGTTTCCTTTAATTTTGAGTCAATAATTCACAGAACAGATTTAAACATGAAAGTAAGCTGGTTTAAAATATTAGGTTAACTAAATTAAATCTAAATTATAAAAATAAAGTTAAATCTTTTTTACTTAAATTTTATATTGTTAACACTATTGTAGATGTCCCCCGTTTTCTGCCCCTTTGCCGCCTCTAACCAGCCCCCACCCCCCTCCCACCTTGGCCATCACCACAGTGTTGTCTGTGTCCATGGTCTATGCATAGATGTTCTTTAGCTAATCCCTTAACCTTCCTTTCTCCAGGCCCTCCGAACCCCCTCCCCTCTGACATCTGTCAGTCTGGTCCATGTATCCATGTCTCTGGTTCTATTTTGTTCATCAGTTTATTTTGTTCATTAGATTCCACTTATTAGTAGTGTCATATGGCATTTGTCTTTCTCTGACTTGCTCATTTCACCTAGCCTAAAATCTTTCTTTTATTAGTACTCATGCATTCTGATAACTCAAAAAATAATAGAGTCAATTGACATTTTTAAAAATCAAACAATAGAACTTATTATAATAGTATAATTTTTAAATCAACATTTTTACTTTTCTTCCTTATAGTCTTGTTTTACATCAATTGGTCTTAAAAATAAAATGATCCTCTAGTAAGAATCATTCTGAATGGTCAATTTAGTGATAATAATGATGGAAATTAAAATACTGAAATGAGAAACATGCCACCTTCCTTCCTGAAATCTACAGAACAAATTGCTGTTAAGGGAAGTGGGGGAAACACATACAATGTCTATGTCCAAAGTGAAATTTGCAGTGAAATGAAATAAAGCACATTAAAGATCAAGAAATTAACCTGTAACGACAGATAGGCTTGTTCTAATTTTTCCTTTAAATGCTGTACTGTTCTCTCGCTAATCGTCTGTTCATGCTGTTCTGTTTCTGACATCTTCATTTTCATTTTTTTTCTGAGCATTTTTGCTTTTTCTTTCCACCTATGTTTTTTATCCTCTAGTTTTTCACATTTCTTTTGAATTGCTTTCACTGATGATAATGTCTGTTGAAGTGTATTTTCTTCATCCAGATGTGTACATGCTGAAGATGCAGGTTCCTGTATTGCTATGAAATCATCAGTCTGCATGAATGAAATAATATAGTTTGGTTATGAAGCTGTGGACTTAGAATAGTCTTAATTCAACATGTTAATTGTGATATTTTGAAATGAATTCAGTTGCAGTAAAATGTTATCCATACTGTAGTACAGTCTTAGAATGTGGAACCTTGGATTACTCAGAATCAAGACCAAAGTTAAAACAACCAGGAGTCACAAACATATATTTGCTGTCATCATATTTGCCACACAGAGTCTGCAGTTGATTTTATACTCTTTTTTTCTGTGACTGTTTCATGTCTTTCCTCCACAAAATGACTCTATGGCACCTCTTAGGAGAAAGCCTCTTACCTCTTCCCCCATCTTAACTCTTCATAATTTTTGAAGAAGTGCAGGGATATCATTTTGAGGTATTTAGGACTGAGTCAACAAATGCATCCCAAAATAAGACTTCCAAAATGAGACTCTAATTAATGAATCTTCTAACTATAGATTCTAACGCCATAAGTCTTGTATTGAACTACAAACGGTTGATGCTCATTTGAATTGCATTCCAAGAGAAAATGATCCCATGGGTTGCGGAGAAATCACATCTCTCACTGTAAAAGTTTAAGCGAGATGAGCCCTAAAAGAGTGGGGCTTAAATCAATAGTGAAATATTGAAATTCTTTGTTATTTCCCACAAAATAAGGGTCCATACTAAAAAAGAACAGCACCGTCAACAACAAACCTGCTGGAATGTCAGTGATAGTGGGAGGAACAGCTTCCTTAGAGATGATGATTGTTTGCTAAGACAAGGCGAGTGAGACAGTTCCTGAAACATGTCTACAACTCCTTTGCACTTCTCCATGAAGCAGTGCTGGCCTTAGTCACTGGTTTCTAGTGAACAGAATGTGGTGGACCTGCTGTGTGACTTCTGTGTCTGGTGACACAGCTCCCATCTCACTCTCTGTCGGGAGGTTCACCCTGAGACCCAGCCACCCTGTTGTGAAGGATGAAGCAGCCCAGGCCGTGTAGTCAGTCCTCGTCTTGGTGGCAGCTGAGTCTGCCCCAGCTAATGTCCCAGCCAAAAGCCTGCTGCCACTGACAAACAGGTGAATGAATAGCCTTTACATGAGTCTAGTTCCCAGCTTCAAGTCACCCCAGCTGATGGCAAGTGGAAAAGAAATGAGCTGGCCTCACTGCAGATTTGCGAGCAAAGTAAATGCTGTTTTAAGACACAGGCTTTAGGGGTGGTTTATTAAGCACCAATAAATAACTGGCACAGATACTGATATTAAAAATGGAGTGCTGACACCCACATGTGGGAGAGTGACTTTGAACAGAAGGTAGGTGGATCCAGAGATAATGTATAGAGGTGTGACAATGAAAACCAAAAGGGCCTCCAAGAAACAGTGAGTGGAGGCCTCATAGCCCTGAGGCGGCTGACAGCAAGCGCTTCTGGGCAAGAGAGCAAAATGACACTGAAACAAGGATGACGGGGTTCTCCCTAGGAAGCCCTGAAAGTGAAATGCACTAGAAAGATGAGCTAAAGGAAGACTATTAAATGGCAGAGAACCAGAACTTACCAGGTTCCAATATCCATTTCCCATTTAGAGTTTCTCCCACCAGGTTCCAATATCCATTTCCCATTTAGAGTTTCTCCCACATGTCCAATGGTCAAATAATGCTAAAATACACACATGGCTTCTGGGTAACATCAAATCCAGGGTGTTCCAGGAAAGCATGGTCTAAGGATGAAGCCAAGACTTATAAAACCCTTAAGACCTCAAAAGACTTATGTGGTGCCTCAGATGCCTTTAAGGATTTCCAGAATGTGAGAGTTTTCAAGGCACTGTCCTACAACACCTCCAGGAAGCCCAAGGTGAAGAGCTTACCTTAAAACAATGTGTGAGGGTGGCTTTTCTAACAGTATGAATGCAAATAAAATTCACAGGAAACTCAAAGCTTCTAAGAGAACTGTAGTAGCAAAACCCCTGCTTGCTCACTTGGACTAAAGGAGAACAAGGCAGTGCACAATAAAAAGAGGCCTGTGGGCCTTAGACCTTCTACAGGGAGGAGGCGGGCTGAGAAAAGAGCTGTCAGCACAGGTCACCTCTTATGAAAAGGGCTCAGGGAGAAGAGCCAAGGGCCCTGGAGAAGCAGTCCATGGTTAGGACAAGTCTTCCTCTCCTCAGTGAGGAAATAGAGAACATTATGAAATCGCTTTAAATCTCAGTAGTAAAACCAATGCAGTGTCCTTCAGCACCATTTACATACAATGTCCTTCTACCTTCCCTCAAGCTTGTTCGTAAGGGAAGGTAAGACCGACTCATCTTCATGTCACACCACAATGTTTCTCCATGAAAACAAATAGGCTTTACATTTTTGAGATTTCAAATTGAGACATTTCCAAAGAGGAGAGGGGACAAGCCAGCTGTGACCCTTCTCCTCCCTGGGCAGTGAAACCTGCCGGTGAGTCTCTGAATTATGAGTTAATCACATGAAGTAGATGCCAAGGCAGCAGGTCTGTTACAGGGTTTAATGGAAATGAAGCGAAGCGGGAGGCGCTGGGTTAGAGACTAAAGGTTGGAGTGGAGAGTAAAAGGAATGGGCGTTACCTTTGTGGGCCTACTTTCCCCTCCTGTCAGAGTCAGCAAACACAAGCTGGCCACGGGCTTTATCAAGCAAAGTATCTCCACGAAAGGAGCGTTAAAAGCATCCCACTACACTGACTTTTTATTATTACATAAAACACCTGGTAATATGCAAGATGAGTGGGAAAGAGCACTCATAAAATTTGATTTGGGCCTAGCAGAAGGACAGACTTATCAATCAATGAATTAGAAGGGAGGATCCAAAAATTAACCCTCACATTATGGCCAAGTGCTTTTTGACGAGGGAGCCAAACAGTTAAACCAGACATGAATAGTCTTTTTTAACAAATTGTGCTGGGACAACTGGATATGCACATGCAAAAGAGTAAAATTAGATCTGTACCTCCTACCATACATAAAAATTAACTCAAAATGTAAAAGCTAAAACTATAAAACTCTTAGAAGAAAACATAGGTGTATGTCTTCGTGACAGGATTTGGGTATTTTTTTTAGATGTGAAACCAAAAGACAAAAATAGATTAACTGGACTTGGTCAAAGTCAAAAAATTCTGTGCTTTAAAAGACACCATCAAGAAAGTGAAAGGGGGAGCTATTGAATGGAAGAAATATTTGAAAATCCTTTATCTAATAAGGGATTTGTATCTAGGATATATACAGAACTCTTACAATTCAATAATAAAAACACAATCCAATTAAAAATGGGTGAAGGGATTGAAGAGACAGGTTTTCCAAGAAGATACACAGATGGATACTCAGCATGGGAAAAGATGGTGGACATCACTAGTCATTAGAAAATCGCAAATCAAAACCACAATAAGATGCCACTTCACACCCACCAGGATGGCTACAGTCAAAAGACAGCCAATGGCAAATGTTGGCAAGAATGCAGAGAAACAGGAACCCTCATACATTGTGAATGAAAATGCCAAATGGTGCAGCTACTTTGGAGAAAAGTCTGGCAGTTTCTCAAAAGTTATATATATGATCCAGCAGTCCCATTTATAAATATATTCGCAAAAGAATGAAAACTTGGATATGAATGCTCATAGCAGAATTATTAACAAAACCAAAAAGTGGAAACAACCCTAAAGGTCCATCAAATGATAAAAAAGTTTTTTACCTTTAGATAAAAAAATGTAGTTGCTCCATGCAATGAAATGTTATTCAGCAATAAACAGAAACACAGTACTGGTGATACATGTCGCAAAATAGATGTTCCTGGAAAACATCACGCTAAATATAAAGGGCAGTCACAAAGGACCACATATTGTGTGATTCCACTGATATGAAATGTGCAGAATAGACAAAACTGGAGAGGCTGAGCGGACAGTAGTGGTTCCTAGGGCTAGGAAGGGTGGGGAAGTGGAAACGGGCACAGGGTGGTGGCTAAAGGGCACAGGGTTACTTTTTAGGGTGATGAAAATGTTCTAAAATGGATTGTGATGATGACTGTGTAACTTGGAATACAGAAAAAGCCACTGAATTGTACACTTTAAATGAGTGAACTGCATGGTATGTTCATTATATCTCAATAAAGTCGTTGCCAAAAAAGATTTTAATTTGGTGCTGGTGCCTGGGGTCCAGTAATGGTATGCTTCTTGCCAGGGTTCAAGGCATAGGAGAATTAACAGTATGCCCTTTTATAGAAAAGTGATAAAGAAAAAGGCTATCTTGTTCACTGATACAAAGTCTATACAATTAATAGAAAAATCTGTATTTCACTGCTCAAAGAATTGAATGACATGTATTTCCCCAAGGTGGGTGATTTTGGGGTCCCAAAACTAATTTACAATTACCTTCTCTTTTAACATATTAGTCTGAATTTCCATTTCAGTTAGATTTGGTTTTAAATCTTCAGGAAAACTAAGCTCTTCATTTTCATGTTCATTTAACTTCCTTTGTGTAATGTTTAAGAGTTCCTTAAATCTGCAGAAACGTACAAAGTGAGTAAGTCCAATTCTTTAAGAGAAAATATTTGATAAGTATTTGAACAGATACTATGTTCTATCATAAAAAATAAATCTATAAATTATGATCCTCTCATTTGTTCCAATCTAATATTGTTTGAAAGCATACTATCTAAATTATAAATGTAAGGTGAAAAAAATTCACCACATATGTGATACAGAGTTAATATTGAAACTATGCAGAGTTCTTATAATTAAGTTATTATTAATATTCATGTTAGTATGTTAATATAAAACATGAACCTATTATTAAATATCAACTATAAACCAGAGATCAGTATCCAAAGTGAAGAAGAAAAGCATAATTACAAGTGAATGTTTTGAAGAGACACAAAAATACCTTTTGGTACCTCCTGAGGACAGTCTACAAGAAGAAAGGTCCCAACAAAAACATCAAGGAGCTCATTCGAAATAGAAAGAGAAGCAGGAGAGAAACATCTTTGAAGTCTGACTTGAAGGCAGAATTAGAAAGGGGCAGGGCTTTAGAAGAAGGGAAGTCAGAGAGAGCATGTGTAGCAGTCTCTTCAAGGCAGTTTAAGAAGATATCTTTGCTCGCACAACGTTAACAAAATGAAAGGGATACAAAGCAATGTAGAGAAAGACAGTGAAATGAGAGGAAAACACTGGTGAGGATCAGAGAACAAACTTAAGTGCTCGGCAAATAAACAGAAAGGAAGCCATGTGGGGATTCCCAGACATTGGGGAAAATCCCATTATTTTTCACTAGTGGTAAAAACATGATTATACAACTTCTTTAAGTCATACAGACATTTTTGTATGTGTGATATATTTTATAACTAAAAACGGAGAAAGAAACATAGGCCAAATCAAGAGAATTTTTGATGTTGTTAAACAATGACACAGGGAGGCTTTTAGATATTAAACTATTTGAATGCTGAAGGGAAGCACACTCATGACTAAAAGTAGGAAAGGTCACCAGAGAGCAAAGACATCTTGCAGAAGTAAAAATTCAAGGTAGACATGAAAAGTGCAGTTGACAGAATATGCAAAATGCATCCTCATTGTTGTTTTAGGAACCATTAAAAAGTAAGTATAGCCCAGCCGGTTGTGGCTCAGCAGTTGAGCATCCAACCTAGGATCCAGGAGATCAGGGTTCAATTCCCAGTCAGGGACGTGCAGGAGGCAGCGGACCAATGACTCTCTCATCATTGACACTTCTATCTCTCTCTCCCCCTCCCTTCCTCTCTCTGAAATCAATAAAGATGTATTTTTTTTTTTTTAAAAAGTAGTATTTTGGCCCGCAAAGCAGTTTCAGATTGTGCTGTGAGTTTCTCAAGTAAATTTTTAAATAGGATAATTTTGTTTAATTATGAAAATTACACATAGGAAATAAATTTGGATTTTGATTTTAATAAAGTAAGTGGCAGTTAAATATTAATTGAAAGTGGAAATGGTCTGAAATATTAAATCCTTACCTAGTGAGCTCTTTCTCCAGTTCACCCGTCTTCTTTAATCCTTCATGTAGGCAGGACTGCAGGAAGAATTTTGACTCAGCCCATTCCCTTATCTGTTTCTTTTCATGCTGAATCTGTGAAAAACATTTTTAAAGTGAATTATTTTTAAAAATCTAAACACTCACTCTTCTTTCTTAAAAATATGATTTCTCATGAGTTCATGAATAATATGTGTAGACAGGTTTATAAAACATAGTAGACAGGTTTATAAAATCTAGTTTATAAACCTGGTGCTTATAAGGACAGATTTGAAAAATAATGACCTCTTACAGCAGCTTAAATTGACTTTACAGTTTCACCATTTTTTGTCTGGAATTTAAATTGCCAAAATTTGCTAAAACAGAGGTTTTGACATATAAAATACTAAGTCTTAAAAAAACCCCAAAACTTTAAGAGAATGGCTATATTGACATTTTAGTTTCTAAAGCTGTCCTAGAAACATTTTCATTAATAATTCAACATATTCCAGGTTTTATTACATTGAATCTTACTAAGATAATCTTTGAAAAATTCCCATGGAAATCTGACTTTAGGATGAGATGCTCTCGTTCTCTTTAAGCTTCTGCTTTAAGTTTCAATCTCTCCTTCTCTGTTAAACACTTTTCTCTTTAAACAAAGTTTGTCTTGTCTATATTGAATAAAAACATAACTTTTACTTGATCCTTGTAGCTTTTCCCATCATCCTGCTCCCCACTTCCACTCAACGCTAGCATCTTTAACGCGAGCTCACCCCCAGGCTCCTGCTCTCCCCACTCCTCTCCTTTCACAGGAGAATCCACTCCAGCCCTGTAACTGCCCCAAGCACTTCCTGAGGCTCCTTTAGGCCCTGTGCTGCTTTACTTCCCACAGCTACTGGGAACAAGGGCCACACCCCACCCTCTGGGCCTCCAACCCCAATTCCTTTCTACATGACGGACAGTCCTCGACTCTTTCTATTCCTTTTTAATTTATTTTTACTCTTTATTTATTTTTTGTTTGTTTGGAACAAAGTGGTAGCACATTTATTTGTCTTCACCCTGTTGAATGCCATGAGCTAGAGCTACACTGAAGTTGAGGGGAGATGTAACAAGTTTAAGAAACTCAATACCTGGTTTTATAATTCAATGGTCTTTGTTTATAGCAACACATTAAACTAAAGATATGGGCTAGAGACTGTATACTTAGCACATGAAAATCAGTATATAATCAATACAACAGAAATTATGAGGAATTCCTAAGAGACAGAAAGCTGACAGGCTCAAAGCTGATAGGCTCGAATCGCAGACACATGCCCAAGAGGAGGGCTCTGAAGGAGGAACTGGGGGAGCTCAGTCAAGCAGCGGATAGACAGTGCTCACCTAAGACAATCTGTTTTTATTTAACCTTTTTTTATAGAAAATTCCTAACACAAACAAAAGAAGATAGAATATTATATTTACCCTCCAGAAGTTCATCACCCAGCTTCACACTTTTCTTTTTTATTACTTTTTATTCTTTTTCTACCTCACTTCTTTTTTTTCTTTCCATCACCACGTATCCCATCTATGCCCCCTTCCACCTCCCCCAATCCCCTCACAGCCCTGCAGTCACCACCCTGTTGTCCGTGTCCATGAGTTTTCTCTAGCTTTTTTCTTTTTTGCTCCATCCCTACACCCCCCTCCAACACCACCAACACCATCAGCAGACAAGTACCATATGATTTCACTCATAGCTGGAATTTAATGAACTGAACTACTAAGCAAAACAGAGACAGACTTATACATAGAGAGCAGTCTATTCCTTTCCTAAAATTCAGAGTTCCTTAAATCTCAACACTTCAGACCAGATTCCCTCAACATTTCCAGCCCTGACCCCTTTGCTGAGCTCATCTGTACTTCTCTTCCTCCCTTCTAGCTCCTCATGGACAATACCCTCAACCACACACTCATAAACCATGATGTGATAGGTCACCTATGTAGATAGCTAATCTTGTACGTTTTATGTTGATTCTTATTGGTGTTACTTTGAGTGTGCTAGTGTTCTGTTCTGATCTTGGGGACACCTTCGTTAACCAGCATTCTCTGTCTTGTTTTTTCTCTTATAATGCAAATGTTTTTCATGAGCATCAGATTATCAATTATTTGCCTTTAAAAAGTAATAATAATTTCCTATTCCATAGAGACCTGACCTAGGGAAGTCTTCTGACGTTCCTTTCACATACATACTCAACTATATTGTTTGAAGGCTTGAGAAAGCTAGAGCTATCTTCTTCCAATTCAGACTCTTCACCTCAACACTGTGTTGATCAAATATCTGGGTTTGAATCCCAAGTCCATCGGTGATATAAAGTATTTAATTTTATTCTAACAATAGTTAAGCTCAAATATTTCCAACTTACAAGACTATATCATATAATATCATATACTCATATCATATAATATACATCACGGACAAATTTATACTTAGAAACACAAGATTATCTCTCATGAGAAAAATTAAAACAATGTAAAATTAAGGGCTAAATTCTCCTGTACAGAAGAGATGACAAGTGCTTAAAAGAATGAGGTCAATGAGAGTTCGAACAGTCAGAGATCACTTCATGGACAAGGAGAGATTGGGAGCCAGGTCCAGATAGATGTAGGAATAGGCAAGAGGAACAGAAACTGAAAAGTCAGAATGGACAGCATGAGTAACAGCAGAAAGATGCTGACATCAGCCCAGTTATCTCAGAGGATAAAGTCCAATGGCAAGGAAATAAAAACATATGTTCACACAATGACTTGTACACTAATCTTCACAGTAGAATTATTAACAGCCAAAAAGTGAAAACAACACAAAGTGCCTTCAACTGATGAATGGATAAATGGTTGAGGCACACAATGAAGTATTATTCAGCAATAAAAAGAAATAAATATTGATATGTGCTATAATGAGGGTGAACATTTAAAACATTACATTAAATGAAAGAAGCCCATCACAAAGGACTGCAACTTGTGTGCTTGCATATATATGAAATATCCAGAATAGACAAATCAACAGAGACAAAGTAGCCTGGTGGTAGCCTGGTGCAGGGCGAGATGGGAAGCTGGTAGTGACAGCTAAGAGATGCGGAGTTTGGTTTTGGAGTGATAAAAATATTCTATAATTGATTGAGATGATAGATGCACAACTCTCTGAATATGTTTAAAAGTATTGATTTGTACCATTTAAATGGGCAAATTATATGATATGTAAATTATTTCAATACAGCTTTTATAAAAAAAAAAAAATCCAATGGTTGATCTAGATTTAATTTTCTTAATTGTCTGATTATTTCCATGCTTTCATAATATTCTGAGAGGAAATGAAGGATATGCCTACTTCAACCAGTTTGTATAATGACCTTCCCGTACAAGTTATTTCAAAATCTGTAAAATAAATACAGATTCTATATCTATTCACCAAAGTGAAGGTAAGAACTAAAACAATTTTCTGGAATATCCCATTAAGCATTATCCTTTGATTTTTATCTTGCTGCCTCATCATGATAATGGAGATATCACTAAAAATATTGTTTAGTAGAAAGAAAAAAAAAAGCCTCTTGACTTCTATGAAGAACACTGCATAATTCTCAACTTTCCTAAGGGTAAATATTATAGGAAAAAACACAAAACAGAAATGGCAGGATAAAAGCCAGGGTTTAAGAAATAAGTGCACTATAAAGATAATAAAATTATAATAAATTAATTACAATAAAAATAGAAAAGAAAGCTGAGCATGAAAAGTAGTATCCTAAAACACTTTATATTGTTTAACCAGCTGTAGATGAACTGATAACATGTTAAATTTCGTACATACTTGACTTCTGCTTTCATCTAATTCTTGCTTTAACTTCTTTTTCTCGTCTTCTAAATTCATACGAGAGAGTGATTCAACCTTCTGTGAAGCCTCTAACATAGATAGTTTATTTTTGGTATCAGCCAGGTCTTGTTGAAGTTGTCTCACAATTGCCTAGTAAGATATTTCCGTTACTGGTTTTAGAAATCACATTTTAATTAAATTATGTTAATAATTATAACTTCACATACAGGATAGGGCTAAAGGTTACAGCTGTGAGTACATGAAACACAGTTTACTTTTGTATTGTTATTTACTAATTACTGCATTACTCTCCATACGAACAACTGTAAACCTCCTTTTACCCACCCTGGATGTACTTAGAGTCACATATTATTAACATAATATGTAACTGGGAAATATCACCACATACATCAATTCGCCTTCTTTTCCTCATAATGGACAGATTCCTGTTTGCTTAATCAGGTTACAGACACAGAAATGTAATCCTCCTGCCTAATCAGTATTAGGTTACTTAGACAGCTGATTCAGCCCCTCTCTCAAGCCCCGACCCTCTTCATGAATCTCAAAGCTTTACAATCTACTGACGTCCCAAAGAGAAATGGGTATGTAGGTGGATCAAGTGGTAGTAAGTTCAACATTGTGGAACATTTTTCTCTTTTTATTTTATTTTTTTAACCAGAGGCTTCAATGAACTTCAGAGCTCCTCACACATTCAATCCCTTGCTCAAATTCTTCCAATAGATTCCTATCATAATAGAAAGTGAAGTCATTCCAATGGCCTTCGAGGCCTTAGGTAACCCGGCCTTGCCCTCTCTCCCTGCTACACATAAATCCTGCCACCGTCACTAGTCTGAAATGGAGATCCAATGCCAAATTAAGAAATCACAGAGAGTTACAACTCTCTCTGTATTGGACAAACTTATCTCCAAATGATAGTAATTAGGCCTTGCCATGAGAAACATGATCCAATCACTTGTAAAAATATTCAAAGAAAATTGTAAATAGTAGTGGAAAGTATAAATTTGCTAAAACTCATCACATTTGTCCCAAATTATGATTTAATGAAAAGTAGATGCCTTTAAAAGAGTTGAAGGGTCTCATGAATATATTACTTGAGACTGAAATATTTCCAAATTTAATTCAAATTCAAAATAACATTATACCAACTAAAATGCACAAGAAGCCACTGAAGGAAAGGTACTATGAGATACAGCATCTGCACTTCAGTTCATCTGGAAAATCTGAAATAGTGTCAAGATAATCCACTTAATTGAATCTTAATTTCAAAATACTCATTTTAGGTATGAACATTTCCATTTATCTGCTTCCTAAAGGTATTAAGATGTGGTGACAGAAAGATTAAAATTATTATTATATCAGTATAAGACTAAACTTTAATATCAATCTATATCTATTAACAATCTATGGCTTAACCTCTTAAAATTTCATAGGCAACACAAAGTCTTTACTCAAAACAAAGCACCTCTCAGACCTAATGTTCAGTTGCTGGATACAATGTCTTTTAAGCTGATGGAGCAAACACATTTATAATCTATATATTTTTAATATTCAACTAGATTCACATTTAACCATCATCAATATTACTCTCAATTTTCTTTTAGGAAATTGGAAAACTATTTATCTGTCTGGATACTTACATGTCTTTCTGCTTTATCATTTTCATACTTATATATTCTTTCTTTTAAATGATGCCATTCATTGGTTAACTCCTTCTTTTGGTCCTGTTTAGCATGAAATATTGTTCTCATCTCCTGAAGCTGATCTAGGATATTAACAACTGTCTTTTCTTCACTGTCAGCTTTGCTGTGAGCATCATCCAGCTGCTGTCGAAGCAACATATTTTCACTTTGTAGTTGACATAACTTCTCCCTTAAGGATTCCTGCTCTGCAGTGTATTTATTCACTTTACATTGTTCACTTTGATACATGTGTTCAGTTTCTGTCTTTTGGCCCTTTGTTTTGCTTAGGTCTCCTTCTGTGCCTTCTAAAATCAAGGTCCTTTCTCTGGAAGCATCTCTTATGTGATGAAGCTCAATTTCTAGGCTACTAAGCTTACTTTCAGCTTTAGAAAGTTGTTGAGAAAGAATCTCATTGCTTTTCTTAAGGTCAGACATGTCAAAATTCATTTTGTCCTGGAAACAAAACCATTCATCTCTTATTCTCTGGAAAGCAAGTTGTAGGTCTTTCTTTGATGTCTGGCATTGTTCACGATCCTGTGGAGCAGTAGCCAGTCTAGGTCGGTATGATTCAACTTCTGCTTCCAGTCTTTCTCTGTTTTGTTTTTCATTCTCCAGTTCAGAGTTGAGCATTGCATTCTGAGCTGTCAGAGCCTCAAGCTGTCCATTATATTGAAATATTGTTTTTGTTAATGTTTCCTCATTCAGTTTTATTGTCTTCTGAAGATGGTCATTCTTTTTTTTGGCAGTTGCAATGTCCTTCAAACATTTCTTTTCCATTTCCCGGTTCTGATTTTTTACTGCATCTATTTCCATTCTTAGAGCAGCAATTTCATCCTGCAACTTGTGACTTTCAGGCAACAGGCTTTCTTCTCTTTCATACCTATCAGAAACCTAAGTAAAACAAAGGAGACTTGTAGCTAACACTCATTGAAATGACATATCATGATAGCCTCTGAAATTAAAGAATAACCTATATGTTTATATAAAATAAGCTTGAAATAAGTGACTATCCCTCTGGAAAAAAAATAGAGTTGGATCCAACCTCTAACTTGAGACAAGCATAAATACTCCGAAGTTCAAAAATTTAATAAGATGATGAATTTTTGAAGGTGAAAAGGAAATCACAAGAGAATTTTTAAGACTCTCAGAATTGGAAAGGGCTTTGTCTGAGTCACCACAGAATGAGAATGTATTATATAAAAGATTAATAACTCTACACTTAAAATTTGAGTTTACAGTCTGAACATATGGCTACCCCACAGTAAGAGTGTTCATCCTGCACATATTAAGATAGACTAAATTTTCTAAAATTCTTTTTTCCACAAAAAAATATCCCATAGATATTCTACTTTTCTAGTACTTTCAAAGTCAGCTATAAAAACTCCCTCTACTAATAACTGATAACCTAGGCTTTGTCCTAAGCACTTCTGCATCCATCAGTGAACTCATTCAGTTATCACAGTCTAGAATGGAGAGGTTAAAAAGATAAGCAATTTCAAGTTCTTCCCCAGGTGTGCAGACTCCACAGTTTGTGCTCTGGCACTGCCCACAGTTCTTCTGTAGTGTGAATACAGAAACACTAAAGAAGCCTCATCTATCAAAGTACAAATGGTGAATAGGATAAAATTTATAGATCTCTTCTTAGAAAAGTATGAAAGTTTTTGTTGTTACAATAACTTTTATTTCTTGTTCATGATGTTTAAAGTAGTAATAAATGTAAAATGGGGGGAGGTACACTAAACTACTTTACTAAGAATAAAATACTTACTGACAAATTATCAGGTGAACTTCTACCTCTGTTTCTCAAAGCCAGGAGCTTTGCTTTCGACGTGTCCATGTTAAGCCTTTGTACATCTTGCTGTAATGCTTCATTTACACATCCTGTAGATGTTCCAACACTATAGCGGTCAGAGGAACTCCATTCTTTTATTTCAGATTCCATGCCTTTATAGTTACTAGCACTGCAATGATCTGCATATAATGGCTCCTGCAAGAAGTCTTGATTTGGCTTTGTTTCCTTATAAGTATTTGTAGCAGCATAAGCATTGTGCTTTTTTATTTGAATCATGTGTTTTTTTTCACTGTGGCTGGCATTCCGCAAATCAAGATGACTTTTTAGACCACTAGGCTGAGGTGTATGTCTGACTCCTAATTTCCTATTACTGGTATTTGGGTTCATATTTTTTGTCTTCTGCATATCAAACTCTTGGTCTTCTTTCACTTTGGATGTAACTACTGGGTTCCTTATTTTGATATTTTCTGAATCACTACAAAAACACTCTTCATTTTTGTTTAAAACATGTTCAGTGTCAGGTTTGTGATCATTTTCAGAGTGTAATTCCTTTTTGCTTAAACAAAGCTCAGAAGAAGATGACCAGGGAGAGTCCTCCGGAGGCCCAGAGCGTGAATGAGATGGAAACACATTTTTGAGGGTGGGTTCTTCTCCTCCAGGAAATGTCTGGAATACTTCAGAGACAGGCATTCCAAATGCATCTTTTCCCCCACAATCAAGTACTTTATTTGTCAGATTAGAAGGCATTTGCCTTACACTTGCTCCTTTTTTAGAGTTATGGAGGGGCCCTTCCTCAGGACACTCACTAGTGTCTTTTTCACAAAATTCATGACGCTTCTGCTTTAACTCATCACTGGTAAGTTGTAAATTCTTCCTCTGTTTGAATTTGCCACGTTTAACCCACATTTCCTCATCCTTTTGCACAGAAGGATGTCCTGAATATGCAAATGTATACTCTCTGTCACATGCCCTATTTATTTCTGAGTCTTGAGACATTTTTTCCAGATGCAAAGTTGGAAGGTGAATTTGCTTGCTTTGGTTTTCTGCTGTCTTTGCTGTAGGAGCACACATTTTTGAAATAACTTCACCCTTAAGTAATCAAGTATGGACAAAGGAAAATTAGAATATAATTAAAATTTAACTTTTAGAATTCTTAATCTATAGTTAGCTACTGCCAAATTACTAGATTATAACTGCGAGGTAAAACAATTACTGGCCCTGGTTTAAATTAAAAGAAAAACATGAACACTCAAACTTAATTTTGTCACAATTCATTAGATGTTAAATTTATCAAACATAACTTAGTAGCGAATTTTAATGTTAAAAGGCTTCCTCACTTAAAATATTTCACCTCCCCATAACCTCAAAAGTGAGCCCCTGCACCACATTTCACCTAACCATATCCTCAATAGTGAGCCCCTGCACCGCATTTCACCTAACCATATCCTCAATAGTGAGCCCCTGCACCGCATTTCAGAATTTTATTAGGGCTGATCTAAGATGGAGCCAAAGGAGCTGAGAGTTACACTCACCTCCTTTCTGTACTGAACTGGAATTACTAAGGTACATTACTAAGGTACATAACTACCAACCTGAGTAAGCAACTGAAGACTAGCTGAACATGACTCTTGTAACCAAGAACTACAGAAGAACCCTCAGCTAGACTGGTAGGAAGGGGAGAGATTCAAAAAATGCAGGCCCCGCACCCACTTGTGGTGGTTGAGAATGCTGAGGGGTATATCAGCTGCAAATTTTCCCCCTGAGGAGCATGGGGTCTCAACGCACACCAGGGTCCCCAGCCTTGGGCACCAGAGGTGGGAAAAGGAGCCCACATAATATCTGACTCTGAAAATCAGCAAGGATTCTGTCCTCCAGGAAAAAATGGGAGTTGCTGGAAAGACAGGAGCCCTCTTAAAGGGCCAGCACACAAGTCTTATTCCAAACACTCACTCTGGGACTATGAAGAAAGGGTGTCTCAGAGTGAAATGGAATCATGCGAGGAGAAACTGCTTTGAATTTCTCTGGGAAGACAGTTGAAGGTATGACCTCTCAGTCCCTTTCCTGTGCTGACTGAGCCTCTCTCCCACAATGCCCACAGATGCCATCATTCCTGGGTTAAGCACTCCCTTCATTACAGCATGAACCTGGGGAATCTACTAGCCCCACTGTCCTGACTCCCTGTTCTCTACCCTATGGAGCAACACACTACAAAAGAGTCAGCTGACTGCGCCTATTGTGTTGACTTCGTGGAGGTCTCTTGAGGTGGTTTGGCGGACTGAAAGGGTGTCAGAGACTAAGTTGTGTGACTTTGGGATGGGGGCCATTTTTTAAAATCCCTTGCAGGTCTAACTAAGGCCACCATTCCAATGAAGAGCCCTCCATTCACACAGCCAAATCTTGGCCTTCTGGGGCCTGATGAATTCTCCTGGCTTTTACTCTAATGATTCCCTGAGGCCCCACCCAACCCAACCACAAAGGTCCACGGATACCCCGTGGGTGGTAGCTGGCATTGGTATATCCTGGAACTTTTGCTGAGTAGCCTCACACCCACTAATGAAGATGACTTTGAATCTGTATCAATCTGGTGAACATCACTCTCACCTACCTGATGACTCACTTACCTCATGCAACTCACATACCAACAGGAGCTCTTTCAGTGACTGACCCCAACAGAAAGCTGGTAGGCAGAGGTGGATCTCAGGGTGACTTGGGCTTTTTGCTCACCTGTCCCATGGGCTTGGTGTTGGTGGAAGGAGGCCTTGGTGTGCAGCTTGGCCCCTCCTAGGCACACCCAGGCACAGCAGAGGCAGTCACAAATGCTGATTGCTTTGTAACTCCACACACGTAGCCCAAGGGAAATCACTGGCAGAACCTGACTTACACCAGAGTCCCTCCCAAGAGGGCCAAGTACCAATACACGTGGTGGGGGGCTTCAGAGCATGATCCAATTAGCTCCATGATAGCCACACCCAAAGATTTCTGCAGGCACCAGACCATGCTGGCGTGAATTCCTCAACATGGCATCAGCTTTCACACTGCAACACAGTATATACCGTGGTCAGCCAGCCTGATCAACCCCATCCATGAATTGGCCATTAACAATCAAGACTCTACAAAAGGACGGCTCACATAACACACACAAGTGACTTTCCTGGAGCACTTAGCTCAGGTGATCAGAAAGATTGTGCCACTGAGCCTCACAAGACACCTAATACATAAGGTTATTATACCAAGACTGGGGGACATAGCAGATTTACCCACTACACAGAAACAAATTTGGAGAGGCAGCCAAAATGGAGAAACCAAGAAACATGCCCTAAATGAAAGAACAAGAAAAATCCACCAAAAAAGAACTAAATGAAATGGAGGCAAGATATGCACCAGATACAGAGTTCAAGAACATGGTTACAAAGATACTCAAGGAACATAGTGAGAACTTCAATAAAGAAATAGCAAGTATAGCCTGGCCAGTGTGGTTCAGAGGTTGAGCATCGACCTATGGTTCAGGAGATTGTGGTTAAGTTCCCAGTCAGGGCACATTCCCAGCTTGCGACCTCGATCCTTAGTGGGGGTCACACAGGAGGCAGCAGATCAACGATTCTCTCATCATTGATGTTTCTCTCTCTCTTCCTCTCTCTGAAATAGAGACATGTTTAAAAAAAGAGAGAGACAGCAGGTATAAAAAAGGACAAAGACATCATATAAAAGAAGCAGTCAGAAATGAAGAATACACTAGAAGGAATCAACAGCAAATTAGATGAAAAATGAAACAGAATCATTAATTTAGAAAACAAGGTAGCAGGAAACGCCCAATTAGAGCAGCAAAATTAATTAATTAATTAGTTAATTAATTAATTAAAAAAATTTTTTAATGAGTCTAGTGTAACAGACTTCTGGGACAACACAAAGCATAGCAATATCCACATTGTAGGGCTGTCAGAAGGAGAAAAGAGAGAGCAAACAATTGAGACCCTATATGAATAAATAATGACTGAAAACTTTTCTGACCTGGTGAGGAAGAAAGACACACAAGTGCAGGATGCAAAGAGAGTCCCAAGCCAGATGAACACAAAAAGGCTCACACTAAGACACTTCAAAATTAAAATGGCTAAGTTTAAAGACAAAGAGACAATCTTCAAAGCAGCAAGAGGAAAACAGATAGCTACCTACAAGGGAGCCCACATAAGACTGTCTGATGCTTTCTCAACAGAAATATTTCATGTTGGTAGGTATTGGCACAAAATATTCAAAGTTATGAAAAACAAGGACCTACAACTAAGACTACTCTACACAGCAAAGTTATCATTTAAAAGTGAAGGAGAAAAAAAGAGCTTCCCAGGTAAGCTAAAGGAGTTCATCACCAACAAATCAATATTAGAGGAAATATTAAAGGGACTTTTATACAAAGAATATGAAAAATGAAGGGGACATAATTATAAAGAATAAAATAGGAATAAGGGTGTACCTATCAATAATCACTTTAAATGTAAATGGCTTCAATGCTCCAATCAAAAGACATGGAGTAGATGAATGGATAAGAAAACAAGATCTGGCGCCGCTGGGCTTGGGTCAGTGGTTGAGCATCGACCTAGGATCCAGGAGACCATGGTTCAATTCCTGGGTTGTGGGCTTGATCCCCAGTCAGGGGTGTGCAGGAGGCAGCCATTCAATGACTCTCTAATCATTGATGTTTCTATCTCTCTCTCTCCCTCTCCCTTCCTCTCTGAAATCAATAAAGATATATTTTTAAAAAAGAAAAAAGATCTCTACCTTTGCTGTCTACAATACACCCACCTCAGCGAAAGATACACACAGACTGAAAATAAAGGGATGGAAACAGATATTTCCTGAAAATGCAAACAAAAAGGGCCCTGTCCAAGTAGCTCAGTTGGCCGTCCTGATACGCCAAGTGTGTGGGTTCAGTCTCTCATCAGGACACATACAAGAAGCAACCAATGAATGCATAAATGAGTGGAACAACAAATCAATGTTTCTCTTTCTCCATCTCCCTCTCTCTCTCTCCCTTCCTCTCTCTTTCTCTCTCTCAACTCAATAACTTAAAACATTAATTTAAAAAATTTTCAAATGCAAACAAAAAAAGCTGGGATAGCAATACTTATATCAGACAAAATAGCATTTTAAACTAAGGCTACAACAAGAGACAAAGAAGGTCATTACATAATGATAATGGGATCAATCCAATAAGAAGAAATAACCCTTGTAAACATATATGCACCCACCATAGGAGCACCTAAATATATAAAGCAAATATTGATAGAATCATAGTAGGGGAGTTTAATACCCCATTGACATCAACACTGAGATCTTCCAAATAATAATAATAATAATAACAATCAAAACTGCAGGGTATACATTTTTTTCAAGTGCACATAAAACATTTTCCAGGATAGACCACATGTTAGAGCATAAAACAAGCCTCAATACATTTAAAAAGACTGAAATCATTTCACACATCTTCTCCAACCACAATGGTATGAAACTAGAAATCAATGGCAAACAAAACAAAAACAAAACACCACACAAACACATAAAGGCTAAATAACATGTTACTAAACAATGAATGGGTTAACGATGAGATCAAGGAAGAAATCAAAAGATACCTTGAGACAAATGAAATGATTACAGACCACCCAAAATCTATGGGACAGTGAAAGCAGTCCTAAGAGAAATTCATAGCAATACAGGTTTACCTCTAGAAACAAGAAACCTCAAATTAACAATGTAAACTTCCACCGGAAGACATGTTTTAAATGAGCCCATCAGATTGTTTTAAAATGTGTGACATGGCCTTAATTTGATCAACTGATTGATTGTTGTTATGACAGTATTCTATCTTTAGTGAGTCAAGTTCACCAAATATAAAATTAACAATTTTAATGTGAAAAATGTAGTAGCATTTGGTACATTTACGATGTTGTACAATGATCACCTCTGTCTAGTTTCAAAACTTTTCATCACTCCAGAAGGAAACCCCATTCCCATGAAACAATAGCTCCCCATTCCCTCTATTGCAGTCTCTGGCAACCACTTGTCTGATTTCTGTCTCCATAGATTCACTTATTGTAGAAATTGCATGTAAAAGGAATCACGCAATAAAACAGACAAATTTTCTGCTTTGGCTGGTGTGGCTCAGTTAGTTGGACCATCATCCCATGCACCGAAGGGTCATGGGTTCGATTCGCAGTCAGGGCACATACCCAGGTTGCCAGTTCAATACCAGTTGAGGCACACTCGGGTGATAGCCTCTTGATTTTTCTTTCTAACCCTTCCTCTCCCTCTAAAATCAATTAAAAAATATATATCCTTGGTTGAGGACTTTAAAATAAAAAGACTAATTTTCTGTTACAAACCTAAAGGTAGTCCACTACGAAATTTTAAGAGTAAGTGCCACGCAAAATTAAATTGAGGGCAGGAAAATTCATTTCACAAGAGAGCACATTACCTTGAAATCTTCATGGTGGGATATAGGCCATGAAGCATTAATGCCAGGTTTGCGGGAAAGTCTTTACAGTAAAATATACAAACAAACAAAAAGAGTGAGTTCATTTCTTTTTAAAAAAGCAACAAAAAATTTTAAGCAAAAAATCAGCTATCTATATATCAAACGAAGATTCTTGATTAACATCAGGCCCCAGTTTTAAAAAAGCTTTTAGTTATCTATTTCTGCTGCCACCTCTCCCAACCTATGAACTATTTAATGAAGACACACTCTGCTTGAGATTAATTTGTTTTTACCACTTAATGGCTAACATAAATTTGTTACCTGAACTGGAACAAATCTGATAACTTAAACCAAGGTAGAAAGATACACTGTCCCTTCCCCATCATCTGTCTCTGGTTCAAAGACTAATCAACATCAGTAAAAAATGGCACTCTTGATTCTTGAGCATGAAAATCACTTACTGAGGAGAACCCGTTCCTTCCTTTTACCCTAAAACTGTACAGGAAGTTCCCTGAAATGGTTAAAAGTTAAATGTCCAAATATCAATGAACAAATTTATGTGTTCTTAGCCTTCCCACTCCCAGATCACCCTTCTGCAGGCTCAATGACAGTCTTCAACCTTTAAATCTTCAACCTATGAAGGCACAGACTCCTGATACAAGGTTGGGCTCCAATTACCAAGAATAGGAGCTCTCTATTTCCCTGCTCCTGGAAAACAAACTAAATGGAGTCTCAGGGATTCACTCATAACATAGGCGTGTTATCAACTATCCAACCTCATTACTGACTTGACAGCTAGTCCTGCCCCTGCGGAACCCTCCATGTACATGGGAAGCACATCAGCTCATTGGGAAAAGTGGTAGAGGTGAGAAGACACCTGCCTTGGGCCATACATGTATGTTGTTCAGCCATCTCCAGGCCCCTAAGACTCAATGGGACCTAAGCCCCACTCTGTAAGTCAGAGTTCAGATAGATAATACCCCCATATTCTCATCTCTTTTCTAAAACTATCCCAACCCAGTGTTGTTCATCTTGAAAGTTGGGATTCCCCTGCGAATACCACTCTTAACCTCTATCCACTGTGTTCACTAGACCCATTCCCCATATTTCTATTATTAAAACACTCACCTACAGGATGATAAAGAAGGAAGATTATAACACTTAGAAACCTGAATTTACATTTCATTTCCACCACTTACTATGCTCCAAATAGTCACTTTAATCTCTTTGAATTTCAAATTCTCCATGTGAACAACCACTTGACCAGGTTATGAAACACAGGTGGAATTGCTAGAAGGTGTTCTCATGAATTAATTGCTAAAATTCCTTAAACTCCTGAAATTCTATGTGCCTTTGATTGTGTCTATAGAAAAATGGAGAACACCACCACTGGCAGAAGTGGGAAAAAATAGCACAATGAAAGGGGCTCTGGGTCCCAGGAATGTGGGCTGGCGCGGCGGGGGCGCTTCCTCCGCCCTCAGGGCGCGCTGCTGCCCCCTCCCCGCCTCCGGACGGGCTGCGCGGGGGCAGGGGCTGCGGCGGAGGCGGCGAGGGGCCGCGGGCTGGGGGCCCTGTCCGCTGGGCCGGAGGAAGTGATCAGTATTCCGAGGGGGAGGGGAGCGCAGGGCGGGCACGCTCGGGGCAGCTCCCCAGGGCCCCAGCGGCAGGACGCGCAGGGGGGCAGCGGGACCCGGGATCCCTCCGCTGCGCAAGGGGGGTGGGCGCCCTAGCTCCGCCCGCGAAGCTCCTGCGCGCCCAGGGACGAGACCCTCCCGCGACCGCCTCTCCGGCCCCGCCCTGTGCCTGCAGCCCCTGCCACGTCCCCGGGGAAGCCAGGGGCGGGCGGAGCGGGACCGGCCGGGTCGGCTGCAGGCGGAGGCAGGGGCCGAGGCGGCGGGACTGGGGCGCACAGCGGGGCCCGACTCGCGCGGCGCGGGCACGTTCCCGGGCGCGCGGGGCATTACGCTGACGGCGCGGGAGGCGCGGCCACCTCGGCGCTCGCCCGGGCTGCGCTGGGCGCTGCCGTGTCGCCTGGGCCAGGTGAGCGCCCGGGCTGGGCGGGTTCGGCCTCCCCGGCACCTGCCCGCTGTGCCCGCCTGCGGGGGTGGTGGGCGAGGGCCTGAGTCCTGGGGGACCCCTCCTGGGAGGCTCGCGTGAACCCGCCGACCTTGCCCGCGACCGAGCCCGTTACCCGCCTGCGCGGCTCCAGAGGGCGGGCTGCGGGCTCGGGGAGCCGGTGCCCGGAGCCTCCCCGCCGACGCCCTCAGGCTCCAGGCCGCCTCCGACCCTCGCCTACAGTTTTAAAACTCTTAATTCTCACCATAGATTTGAAGTGACTGGCACATACTACACATCAATGCAAAAGAATAATGACAAGAGTAAGATCCGAGTCTGCTCAGGCTCCTGGTAGGCACTGAATAAAGTATAGGAAATAATAGAAATGACAATGGTAATAAGAAGGTCTTCGAAGGGAGGGACCCAGTTTTTTAAATGTTTGAATTCTGGAACATCAGCATAACACCTAGTACCTAAAAGACACCTGAGAGTGAAATAGCAAACCATTAAGATAAATCAATAACTGAATTTTGAGATTTTCTTTGAAAATTCTGTTTCAAAAACACACAGAAATAAACCAGGCACAGCTTTCTGATATTATCAACACCTTCAAAGTCTTCACTATTTCATCTTTTCGTTTCCTATAATTTGCAAAACCAACCTACACATGTTCTTGTTCAAAGTCTTAATTTAGGGACCCCTAACAGAATGGCATTATGTGGCATTTATGATGGGTGATGTTACGTTCTACATGATTAGAAGCAGAAGGTAATTTCACACATACCAGTCATGGAATTGGTTATTCTTATTTCTTCTACCAAACATTCCTCTTGATCTATTTGAATAAAAGCACGAAAGAGATAAATGAAACGATGATGTCAGAAAATAATGTGAAATAAGCAACAATTCTATTTATTGAAAATATAACATACAGAATCCTAATCACTGATAACACGTTCTATAGTATGAAAGTTCCTATAGGATAATGAAACATCACACTGGCAATTTTCTCCAACTAAGCAGGGTTTCATTCCTTTGTACAATAGTTATGAATCTATCGAGTACCTGGGGTAGAGAGAGTAACACGATAATTCTCAAAGATAGTACAATAGTGTTCTAATGATGACAGAGTTCTATTTCTTTGTTTCTAAACTTTTTCTTAATGTCTTATGACACTACAAACATGGCTCTCCTATGAAAGGTAGTTGTTGACAGGACAAGGTAAAGAATCAAAGTAACTGTATCCAAAATGTAGGCTGAGTTACCCATGGATATTCCAACAAACTCAAAATGTGTGGGAAAAATCTGGTCTTTCCTGTTGAACTGTTGCTCTTCCCTGCTCATCTGATAAAGTCCTATTCTCCATGTCCAATTCACAGGCCAGTGCACACGCTGGAGACCTTTTAATCAACCGTCTTAGATTTCTCTCCCTGTACTAACTTTTTGCACTTAATCCTCATGAAAGCATGTGAACTGGACTTCTTTTCTTTCTCTGCTTTATTTTGCTACTGTCAACTGCCCTAGTCAAACATGGGCTCTTAATGAATGGCTTTCACAGAGGGGAAATAACAGCAACTATCGTTGTTCCATCATAAATTAAGATTTTTTAAGTAAAACAAACGAGAAAGACATACGCCTAGAAAAACACCTACATTGTAAATGGAATGAATTCTGTAAAATCAGAATAACACTATTTTAAGATATGTGAGAATTAAATAGCAAACCATGAAGTGGACCAATGAGTAACTGAATTTTGAAATTGTATTTGAAAATTCTGGTTCAAAAATACAGAGATAAAAACCAGGGTCAGCTGTCTGATACTATCAGCACCTTCAAGGTTAAAACTCTATTGCATCTTTGTGTTTCCTATTGGTTGTAAAACCAACCTACACAACTTCTTGATGAAGGTCTACTATGTGCAAGGCTTCCTCATACAGTTCACATCGCACAATGAACTCAGTGCCACAGCTGGGAAGCTCACTGGCATTTTTGTTAATGTGAAACTTTTTTCTAGTTTTATTATAATTTGTTGAGTCCCAAGTTGAGCTATTTGAATATTTATTATGATTATCTTTAACCAATGGCAATAGAGCGTCTGGTTCTAAGGAAATTACACTGTCATGACAATTATCCAACAAGCAGAAGGATCATCTTGTTCTAATGAAGTCAACATGCCTCATTTTGTTTTGACTTCTGAGGAATGAAGTTGATCATAGTGAAACCTTATTGGTATCATATGTAAAATAACCTATGCTTCTCAACTGGCATTGCCTCTCTGACTTCTGTACTATTGGAAGATACTGGTTTAAAAACCAGTATCATTGGGATTGTTTCACTCTGGCTAAGTGTTGTAGTTCTTACCGTTTGCTCTTTGTTTTTGGTGCCAGGAAAGTGTTTTTGAGTTTGTACTTTTAGTGACTTTTTAGTGAGGCAAATCACTATGTAATAACAAGTATTCATTTACTAAGTGTAATCTATTTGTTGTAAACACTAAACAAAACATCTATATTTAACAAGTCCAATTTGTTATACTGTGATTATTGAGGAAATATACTACATCCTAACTTAAATCTTTTTACTTTTTTATGTAACGATATCATATAGGATATTAGAATTCATGAATAAATGACTTCTTTTAAACAATATTGTTCCAGATTTTAAATCACCTACAATTAAGTGTTTAAATAATACTAGATACTAGTTTATTAAGGAAGAAATTAAGGAATACTATACACCTATCTTACACATTGTGGGCTTTTTTTAACTGCTCTTTCTTTATCAAAACTTCCTTACTCTTTATCTATGGTGGGGACACTTAGGGTAATTCACTATCAGAAGTCTTACCATGATCGCTTTCTTCAGAACATTTTACAGATGGCCTTTCTCCTTCATATTCAGTACTTTGTTGTTGATAACTATGTATAAAGAAATGGTGATAAATAATATTACTGTATTAATACTAAAGCAAAATATTTTCCAAATGTAGTAAATTCTTAGACTATTTCAGGTAATATCAGAGCTAATATTCAAACTTTAATTATACCATACACTTCAAATTTGTAAGTTCTACAAACTTTTTATTAGGCACATAACTTAAAAGAAAGTTACATGAAATAGTCATGATTTGAGGGCCATATCTTTCAGTGAATTAATTAGTGTCAGCTTGACATAATGGCAAGTGTCTTCATGTCAGACATCATAGTTTTATAACCATCAGCTGTTTGTTCTCAAACAAGTCACTTTTCTTTGGGTCAGAGTCCTCTACAAAATATGAATCTTACTGCCTTATTGTAGAAGGCTATTAGAATGATTATATGAGATAGTACAGCAAAAAGACATGTTCAGAGAAAGAGTAAGGCAAAGAATAAACCTGTTCATGATCTTTATTTGTTGAAACTATTTTGGAATCCCAAATAAACACCAATGTGGGTTTTTCATAGTTTCTAACATTCAAATATTGCAGTTTTTAGAAAATATTAATTTTGGTTATTAACTGTTCTTTCTTCATGGCTTGTAATTCAGGGTATCTCAACTAGTATATAACTTGCAACGAAATTTATTTACAATTACATTTCTTCATGAAGTCAGATATCAAAATACTCCCCTATTTTGGTAGTTAATCATCCCAACAGCAGAAAACTAAGAGAAGTCACGAGCTGGCCTGGACTCCCACTCTCCCTTCTCTACCTACTCAAACTGTGATGAAGCAGATCTTTATGAGAATGATGCGTAATCTCCTTGTCCACCCCCATTTAGCTTGCGAGTTAGAATCCTACTTGTCACTCATGGATACTGATCAGGCACGCATGGGCCCTTAGCAAGTCTCATGCCCAATAACTTACTTTTGATTCAGAGCTTTCCATTGACTGACTTCCAGGTGAGGCATAATTTAAAATATTTTGAAACCGGAAGTAAATTCAAGTCACTTGGGAAAGTGTCATTATTATGGCAAAGATATCACTTGAGGGGACAACTGAAATTATGGAATCTCAGGCAAGTTGGTACCTACTATTCTGGGAAAGGCGATATGGGACCTTCCACTACCTAAACAAAGATGCTCTACAGGATATAAAGCGACCATGGGGTACAGATCTGGTAACAAAGGAGAAAGGAAAGTCTGGTCTTTTCCTGCAGCATTATTTGAACCTCTCTGACAGCTTAGAATGGTCATTCCATCTAATACCTGCTGGCAGGAAAAAACAAACAAGAAGCTCAAAGGGTAACTCATCTGCGAAGGTCTGGGCTAATATGTGAGCTGCACATAGCTGTTTCAGTGTCAGGGGAAGGCTGTGAGTAGCTAAAGCTAGGAAGCCAAGCTGCCAGAACACAGTGCTGGTAATTAGAATAATGGCCGAGCATATAAGCATATGTATGTAAACTATAAAATGCTGTGACTTTCAAGTCCAAGGGTGAAGCAACATGAACTCTCAGGAATCTGGATCAGCAAGGGCAGCCTGGGAGCAAAGGTCAATTATGACTTAGGACCTGTTTCAATAGCAACTCTGCAGCAATAGAACCAATGGAAACAACAGAGAGATCAGAGTGTCTTTTTTACATCTCCATCTGACTTGTGAAAGGAGACTGTCTCCCTTGGACTTAGGGAATCCTTTAGGTTCCTACAAAATTCAAGGGGGAGAGTATAGGAGATAGCCCCCAGCAAATACACATTTTTCTGCTAACATGAACACTTCAAGACCCCAAGTAACTAGTTAGAAAAACCAAAGATGTGACTTTATTTGTAACCCCATGCATAGAGGTTCCACTTGGAATGAAATGGATAATGTTAGGATCCTTATCAATAAAGATCTTAAAAATCCTGAAATAAAGAATCTGGCCCATTGCTACTTCAAACTAGTCTAGCCTTTTGCTTGGAGTCTGACTGATGACATAGACTAATTCACTCCCATTCCCAAACTGCCTTAAATCTTACCTGCTCCACAAAAAGTTAACAGTGAAATTATTTTAAACCTCAGTTTCCTGTTAACTAGCATTTTAAAGTAAATATTTACAAGATAAAGCCACTAGATAGTCTTACATACAATCACCCTTGAAGGATACATTACTATCCTCCTTGCAATATCCAGAAACATGTTTGGAAATGCTAGGAAACATTCCCAAGGTCACACACCTGGCAAGCAGGAAAGCTGGGCATTAAACCCCATTTTGTGTGAATTGAAGGCCCTTGTCTCTCTTCTTTATCACTCACATATAACTTGCCTCCATTAAAGGAAGTGTTTATTCAATTAAAGTTATCTTTCTCCTTCTACCCATACCAATAAAAACTAAAAACATCAAAATATACTAGAAATGAAAGAGAATAATAACTGATGAGCCCAGACTATATCTGGTAGCAGTTTTCACAGTCACTTAGGGATAACCTAATTATATCAGTGTTCATCAAACAAAGCAATTTAAAGCAAAGGATTATCCAAAACACAAAATCAACTATTTACATTTAACATGCACCTTTTAAGGAAAACTATATACATAGTAAAGGTTAAAAAAACTGTAAGAGAGACTAAGTCCACTATTGTATCAAGTAAACTATCAGCTAGAGTCCATAAAATACATAATTAATAAAACTAATATGAAACCCCTTTAGCTAATATAAAATAAATGATGAAAAAGGTCACATTGCAAATGACATCAATCAACATTAGAAATAAGTATAATCCTCCAGCATACTGCTATTCCAGTTGCCCAGTCAGAGTAATTGTTTTTCTACCTAACTGATAATATGTTCATATTTTTTACTATATAATTATAAGTTAATCTTCTTGTTAATTTAATCTTTCTCATTTGAATGATTGTTACCACTCTAGATCAATACTAAGGTTTCAAAACAAAAACAGCAGCACACTCTCCCTCTTGGGAGCACTCCTGAGGCTTTCCCTTGCCCCTCCTCACCCTCTCAGGCTTCCATCTCCTAAACTCTATGAGACCTCATCAGACTTGCAACCAGGGGAGCAGTGGGCAGTGGAAGCTCACCCTGGGCTAACCCTCTGAACCTGTCTCCAAGGCCCCTTTTCTCTGAGTTTACAGTGAGCCAAAGCAACCCCACCTAGGCTCTCTCCTATTGCTTCTTCTATCCTAAGCCCTTTCTTGTTTCACTGTCCCCAGCTTTAATAAGTGTGCTCTCCAAGTACAAACTAAAAAGGAAGAACAAGCTATTGTACCTTTTTATGTTGTCGACTTTTGCACCTCTGCTTACTAACAACTCTGCCATCTGATGTCTATTTTGACGTTTAGCAAGGGAAAGTGGTGTGTGGCCATCCTGTAGAGCAGCAAAAACAATTTATGATTTATAAAATTACATCTATCCAAACAATATTAAAACTTATAAAAGATCCTCTGAACTTAAACATGTAATATAGAAAGTAAAGAAAAAGGAGCTGCTTTCCTCTCACCCCTGTGCAGTCACTGACTGTTAAAATGCCCTCCACTCCCTTTTCAACAGGTTAACTTCAACATCATTCTCCAGATCCCACTTCAGATCTTTACAGTCCTGATTCCAAGACTCTTTGTTCCTATCACAGTACCTATCATGATATGCTGTCCTTCCTTTACTGCCTGGGGACTGCGGCTTCCTCTTCCCACTTGCACTCACCCAGCTCCCCTTGCTGGGCACTAGGGCTCCCCCTCCCACTCGTGCCCAGCAGCACCCATTTCCTAAGCCTCTGCCAGCATAGCAGCCAGTCCCCACCATCACTTCACTCCCCCAGGCCTTCAGTCCTCTGGGCTCTGAGCCTCCCACCCACTCCCAGGCCCTAAGAGGAAGCTGTCCTCCTGGGGTAGAAGGGTAGCTGGGAGACAGAGCTTTGCCCCTTCCGTGGGCACTACATTCCTCTAGCCCTCCCTGACTGGGCTTTGGAGTTGTTGCCATGGTGACAGGGCCTGATAATACTGTGTTCGGTGTATGTGTGTGAGAAAGAAAATGCTTGCAACTAAAGTAAAAATGTGTATTTCAAATATTTTGTAAATAAAGTTATTTGATCTATACCTCATTTTTTGCTTCAATGTCTGCTTTGTGGAAAAGCAGCTTTTCCACTATAGCTTGACTGTAACCAAGGACAGCATAGTGGAGAGCGGTGTTGCCATTGATGTCCATTATATTTGGATTAGCACCACGTTCTAGCAGAATAGCTGCACACTCTTCGTTCTGATATTCTAAAGCCTGTCAGTATTATGCCAAGAAATAGATTATAAATTCTAGGAATTCAACGTAAACACAAGTTTCGCCAATGACTTATAGTTAAATGAGAGAAATTCATTTTTATTCTAAGTGATTACATCAAATCCACCACATGTTAACATAGTTGGCTAGTACCTACTTGAAGCAGAGCCGTCCTGTTTTTAGCGTCAGGGAGGTCCAACAGGCAATTTCTGTCTAGTAGGAGAGTCGCCACTTTGGGATGGCCACAGGCACAGGCTACATGCAGGGCAGTCCTATGAAAGTGAGAGGACTCTTTAGGAACTTAGAGTGAACTATTTCAATATACACAATTATTCAAGTAATTATAAACATTTGTCCCTACACCTTCGTTTTCTTCTGGGGACAGTACAATATTTACTAGTTCTTGTTATGCACATTAATGAAGCCGCAGCCTGTCTGAACAGAGGGTGACCTGGGCATTCAGCTCAGCTTGAGTCTGATCCTGTTTTAACTGCCACTTGTTAGCTATCACTTGACCTTTCTGTGCCTCAATTTCCTCATCAACAAAACGGGGATAAAAATAGTAGTTATCTCACAGGACACCAGTTTGCTTTAATGAGAATCTATGCAAAGCATTTCCTACAGTTCCTAGCACCAAAAAACTGCTCAATAATTGTTAGATAATATTAGTATCACTATTACTATTACTGCGACTTTACAAAGACAACATTTCAATTAAGTAAAATGGTATCATTATACCTACTTTGCAGGCGTGTTTTAAGGATCAGAAAGAATACTGAGTATTTCAATGATTCTAAGGTGCTTATTCTCTCACATTTTCACATCTCCAACATTGGAATCCAATTTTTAATTCAGAATGTCTTACAACTATAGTTTGCAGCATTGTTTAAAAAAAATCTTATTGATACATAGAATACTGGCATCATACCATCCAGGGTGCCTTTCCCTGAGTGAATAATGGTCGATACAACAGACCTCTTGCATTTCTGTTCAAATGGTTGGCATTTAAATAAGTTTTAATTCTTAAAAGCCTTATGGGAGAAAGAGAACCAAAAGAACAAAACAAGAATTTTTTAAAGTAATTCTCACTTTGATTTTCAAGAAAATTTAAACCAATGGACACTCAGGATTTAAATGAAAAGAATGGCTTTGTTCAATACTTAGATTTATAGATTGTATGGAAAGCAAATCTTCCCAATGATCAATATTAGTGTTTAACACTATTATGCATTTTCAAAAGGGCAGGTAAAGGTCATCTTTTACAATTTACTACCTTCAGAAATATTTTTGCTTGAAAGGAGGGAGAATAAGCTTCAACTGTGATAATACTTTAATTTTGAATTTCTCATTTTGCTCATATTGGGCAACATGAAGATTTTAAGTTTGAAAGGGGCCTGAGAGATTGAAAACGTCCTGAGTAGAATATGTCCGCTGCATAAGAGGCATTCAGGTTATATTTCATGTACAAATGGATTGAAAAAATGGATAAACATAGTGGGGGAGTTCAATATTTTTAAAGGAAACTTTTATAAAGTAAAATGATACTTCTGCAATAGTAATAATCACTGATATTTGCTTTATTTAAAGAAAAAAGCCAGTTTGAGAAAAACAAATATCACATGATATCACTTATATGTGGAATCTAATGAACAAAAATAAACTGACTAACAAAATAGGTTGAGAGGTATGGATGCATGAAATAGAATAACAGATCTCATCTCAGGGGTGAGGGGGTGAGACAGGAAGAGATTAACCAAAGGACATAGATGCAAACATGCAGGACCCATGGACACAGACAATATTATGGGGACGGCCTTGGGTGGGGTCGGGTCTGGGTGGGTCAAAAAGAAAGAAAATGGAAGACATCTGTAATACTGTCAACAACAAAATTTTAACTTTTTAAAAAATATTTTTTTATGTTTGTTTTTAATTGATTTTCAAGAGAGAGGAAAAGAGAGAGAGAAAGAGAGAAACATCCATAAGCTGCTCCTTGTAGGCATCCCGACCTGGGATGGAAACCTGGGTATGTGCCCTGACCGGGAACTGCACCAGTGGCCTTTCAGTGTATGGGAGGGCTATGGCGATGAAGCCAAAACCAACTGAGCCACACTGGCCAGGGCATAGTTTTTTATCTTTTATTTTCATAAGGACACAACTAAAATGATTAATCTATAATCACTTACATATTGTATGTAATAAAGCCATATAAAGTAAAATATATATGTGTAATTATATGCATACACTCTAAAGGCAGATAAGAAAGAGCCCAAGTGTCCATCAGTAGATGAGTGGATAAAAAGCTGTGGTACATTTACACAATGGAATACTATAGAACTGTAAAAATGGAGGAACTCTTACCCTTTGTGACAGCATGGGTGGACCTGGAGAGTATTACGCTAAGCAAAACGGGCCAGAGAAACACAAATACCATATGCTCTCACTTATATGTGGGATCTAATGAACAAAATAAACTGACAGACAAAATAGGACCAGAGGCATGGATACATGGAACAAACAGAAGGAGGGGGTTGGCAGGAACTGAAGGAGATTAGCCAAAGAACATATATGTGCATATATGGATAGCTCATGGCCACAGACTACAATGTGGTGAAGGCCGAAGGGGCCTGGGTGGAGGGGCATTAAATGGGGAGAAATGGATGACATCTGTTATAGTGTCAACAATTTAAATATAT